>NW_017618136.1:245000-361709 GCF_001879475.1 Ipomoea nil | reverse complement strand
GGCTCCCCAAGCTACGTCTACTCATCGGATAACAAGGTGATTGGGGTGAAAAGCATGGTGTTTTACAAGGGAAGTCCCCTTGTGGGAGAAAGACAAAATGGAAGATGAATGAGTATAGGGCAATTGAACAAACAACTTCCCAGTTCCATATTCTTCTCTAATTCCTTCTCCAAAGGTACGTGTAGTCAATACACAATAATATATACATACTATTACAACCCATATGACACACATGATTGTATATATTAATAATAAAATAAAATTGGTTTGAATGATAAAAATTGTTGGATGGTTGCAGTTAAGGCATGAAATGACCCTGTGCCGGGTGTATGTGATATTAAGAATTTTGGGTCGTTTGATCGAAGACCAATAGGAAACATGGGAACAAGTCAAGAAGAGGTGAAAATGATACCCATGAGGCCATTAATAAGTGCTCTGAAAGTTCAGTGGTGCAGGAAGAAGAAGAAGAAGAAGACTTTGATGATGGTATGAATGTCTACGCAACAACTGGCCTGACGAGGATGGTCAAGAGTCCTGAACCATTTTCTGGCTTGGAAAGACTCATTAATTTCCAACTTTCCAAGTGGAATGAATGATGATATGATGAATATAACATGACAGACAGACAGACAGTACAGTACGTTAGTTGTTGGAAATTAATGATATGGTACGTAAAATTCAACCATTCTGTAACTAGTTTAGATTTTTTAATGCGGTGTCATCGCTAAAGAAATAATGTAATTTGTCATCAAATTATACTATACAGTAGACTCCTTTGAGTTGTCCTTAGAGTTAAGGACCTTACCTCTTAATTTCTAGGTGCATTTAAGTTGGTGTCATCATGGCAGGTGACATGCATTATTAAGTTTTAACTTAAATTTGAGGGCGGACTCCATTATTCTTGCATGAAAATTGATAGAAAAATAAATTATGGAGATCCCAAATGCTTGTAACCCAACCCATGTGGCTATGTTTAGCTGCTTCGTGACGACAAGTCATCACATGTGGAATTGCATTGACGAAGTTTCGTATTCTTATTTGTTACATTGATTATTTAGGGGTGTATGTAAACTATATAATCAATTCAAGAACTTAATGCACCCAAGATTAATTCTAAGAATAAGTGATTAATTAAGTTCCAAGTTGGATGGATAATCATAATAAAGCTTCGTTCCCAATCATGGCTCACTTCACGGGCATGAACTCGGATTGCTTGTCTCCACACACCGGCACACCAACACCAGTGTTGATGTGCATATAGTGTTCTGACTCAAAAATTAAATCTTGCTTCGAATTTTTTCGATTAGACAGATTTAGATGCGCATGTATTTGGACAAGCTTGTAACATCGTTGAAGAGGATTGCATTTGCTCTATTTTGGATTGTCTTCAATAGAGAATATTTATTTTCTCTTTCTCTCTTTAATTTCTTTTTGAAGACTTCTCTCTTTAATTTCTTGAGCTATGATTTTGAGTCTTTTTTTTTAAGTGCTAGTAATTCCTTATTGGAGTCTAGATTATGGTCTACTTACTTTTCCAAAAGAGAAGAATCTCAACCTAAGGTTCCCCTTTGTGAAGGAGTTTTGAATTTATATTGTTGATTATGGTATGCAACATGGATTAACTTGCCCTTGGAGTTCTTCTCACAACGAAAGTCAGGGGATGAACTCAAGTCTCATCCTTCACTACCCAATCTCTATCTACGAAAGTAGCTAGGAGAAGATTGAAAATTTTCAATGCTTTGTACTTGAAGGATTAAGAGTTGATACTTCACGAAAGTGGAATAACTCTTGCTCTAATCTGGCCTTAAGATTGAGAATTCTTGTGAGCACTGTTGTTAACCCTTGGTTGAAGATTTCTCCCCAAATCTTTAGAAGGCAATAGTCCCTAATCCAACCCCTTATCTTAATCTTTCCCTTTAGTCCATTGTTGATTTAATGAATGATTACCCACGATTAGTATGATGATGCTTGGATTCTTGAGAATTCATTATCTGAGTGTCTAGTAGTAAAATATAATAACTATACAAGCATGCACTATAACCTCCAATCCTAAGTGGAACGACATATTTAAATCGTATTTAGATAATTTACAAGTTAAGGTAACTTACAAGTTAGAAAGTTATAATTGTTTATTTTTAAGAATTCAATGATTAATATTAAACTTTTTGTAATTTGACGGTACAATTATTTATTTTCTAAGTAGTTCAGGGACTTATTTAATTATTATATTCTTCTATATATCTCCCTTTAAATTTGTGTATGTATCATGATTTAAAGAAAATTGGCTAACCAAACAATTCGAACTAATTGATAAATGAAGATTAACTTTGTAGGTGTATGTTAGACACGATTCAAGCTAAATCCAAATTAATTTTACTCTATTAAATAGTATTTGCTCATACAGTAGGTTTCAAACCTGAGACTTCTCATTTAAAAAATTGCAACTATGTCGCTCGACCATAATGCATTATTATGTGACTTCTTATTAAGGCTCTGTTTGGCAGAGCTTATTTAGGAGCTTATAGCTTATTTTAAGCTCCTAATAAGCTATAAGCTCTGTTTGGTAATGTTCTCAAAATAAGCTACTAGCTTAAAATAAGAGCTTATTTTGGAACTTTACTTTAGGTAGCGTTTCAAAATAAGCTCCTAACTTCCTAACTTTTTTTCCATCTTTATCCTTATTATTTTAAAGAAATGACATAATTTACCCTTCCCAATTAAAACCATTTCTCTTCTCCTTTATCCGCAACTTTCAACGCAAAATTATTATTATTATTATTATTATTATTATTATTATTATTATTATTATTATTATTATGAGATTTGCAACAATATTGCTACTTCATTATGAGATGCTAGATCATGATTATGCTAATAGTTTTATTTCAAAATGTTAATTTTTTTAAAGACAAAATGTTAAATTTTAATAGGTAAACAACTAATTTAAATTTTATGAAGATGTCCTTTTTAGTCTTTTTACATTTATCAGCTTATCAAAAAGCTATTTTTACCAAACACTTTCAATCATAACAGCTAGCTTAACAGCTCTTCAGTTTTCAGCTCCGAGCTTATAGCTTTTCAGCTTTCAACTCCTTTTCAGCTTTCAGCTCCTAGATTATAGCTTTTCAACTAGGTTTGCCAAACAGAGCCTAAGACATGTTGAGATCAGTGAATTCACATAAGCAATTTAAAATTTTGCAGTTTCTGTTGAGTCTTTAAAATAATTTTATTCCATGAATGAATTTTAGTAGGAACAAATGAACAATAGTATGTTTTCAAAAAAAAAAAAAAAAAAAAAAAGAACAATAGTATTTTTTAAAATATTTATTTATTTACTTTTGCTTTGTTAACTGTCAGCCTTGTCAGGTGAGTATATCATACCTCCCTCGAAAACGCCGTAGACTTTCATTCAGGTGACACCGCCACTGCCTGCTCGCCGTTGCCCACCAAACCCATCCTCCGAACACAGCTCCGTTATATACGTTTACACGCACAGATACATACAGTTATTGAGAGAGGGGGTGGGGTGCGGTGGTGGGAGTGGTGAGATGGCGATATTGTATGCGCTGGTGGCGAGGGGACGACTGTGCTGGCGGAATTCAGCGCCGTGACGGGGAACGCCGGTGCGATTGCGCGGCGGATATTGGAGAAGCTCCCGGAGGAAGCGGAGTCGAGGCTCTGCTTTCTCAGGACCGATACATCTTTCATATCCTCAGATCCGATGGCCTCACCTTCCTCTGTATGGCTAACGACACCTTCGGCAGTGAGTCCCTAAGGGTTTTTGTGTATCATTTTTTGTCTGATCATACGATCGTGTTTCTCGAATCAAAACATGAAATTTTCGTTTAGATAAACTATCCAGTTATCATAGGATTATGATTATCCTAGTAGGAATACTAGCTGTTGATTTGATTGCTATTTCTGAAAACCAAACTTCATATATACTACTCATTGGGTATTCCCTATCTGCAAGCTAAGATTGAAATTCACTCAGTGGAGGTAGCCAGGTAGTAGAGATTAAGAAATTGGGTCATAAGTCATAACCTCCTATTTTGGTATTGTACAATGAATTAGTGCCTAAATTTGTGATGAAGGTAATGTCAAATCACGAGACAAGACTTTCTGTTTTTGGCTCTAGTAATTAAGGTGGTGTTAGGTTCGCCTATATGAGGAGTATGGGTTTTGTCATGGATGCAAGTTGTCCATCATTGAGACTTGGCAGCTTCAGCTCATGTGAGGCATGGCTTTAGTGAGCTTTAGATGAAGATTGTGAAGATTAAACACGGACACAGTTCTTAGGATTGGCTATTTGGTTTATGAACCTAAACCAACTCTTAGTTAGGCACTGTAACACTCCAGAGCCCAGACCATCTGTGTAGTGTGTATTGTAAAAATGCTCCTTTTCTTTCTTGCCAAAAGAGACATTATTTGTCATGAAAATTAGTTGATTGACTAGAGTGGCTCTGAATATTTGTTTAGAGAAAAGAATTGAATAGTGGGTTATGAAATCGTTGCCTGTTGGAGTTTCTCTTTAAGGGTCACTGTTGGGGGTTGCTTGTGCCAAATTATAGACCACACGAGTACCAGTTCCATATCAAACACTCCGTACTAAAAGAAAGATAAAAACCTGTTCTGATGATCTTTGTTATTTTTAAGGACAAATTTTCACTTTTTTTTGGTCCTTTGCATTTCACCAATAGCTAACAAACCTATTGTTCTACTCTGAACTAGGAAGGATACCATTCTCATATTTAGAGGATGTCAAAATGCGGTTCATGAAGAATTATGGTAGGATTGCTTCCCATGCACCTGCTTATGCCATGAACGATGAATTCTCAAGGGTTTTACATCAGCAAATGGAGTTCTATTCAAGTAACCCCAGCGCGGATACATTTAGTCGTGTTAGAGGGGAAGTTGGTGAGGTAAATATTTTCTGCTTATTTTTTGAAAGGGAAGTTCATAACTTTCCTTTGAGATCATAAGAATATGAATTTGCACGATAAGGTTATCAGTAAAGTTTTTTTTTTTTTTTGGGTCATAATAAAGAGGAAATCACAGTTTAGTATAGTATAACTTCTGTCTTGCCAGTGTTAAGTTTCAATTTATGGGGTAGTATTTTAACCCTATTGTGGTAATTTGTTCTGGTCCAATGTTGGATAATGAGGGCTTTGTTATTATTGTGTGTTTGACATTTTCTAACACCTGCTTTTATCCCTCCACTTGAATATCAATTCAGCTACATACCATCATGGTTGATAATATTGAGAAAATACTTGAGAGAGGTGACCGGATTGAGCTTCTTGTTGACAAAACATCAACCATGCAAGACAGTGCATTTCACTTCAGGAAACAGTCAAAGCGCCTCAGAAGAGCTCTTTGGATGAAAAATGCAAAGCTTATGTAAGTCTTATCTTATTCTGACAACCGTTAATGATTAACCATTGCTCTAGCCAAGTTTTAAAAAATGATCTTGGTAATGACAAGAAGCCTATCTTTGTATTCTTGTATGTTTCTTCTGTCAAGCCCATAAATAATATCTTTGTTTTATGGTTTACGACTTATCAATTTCTTTTCTTTGGAGATTTGGCTCTAAAATACTTGTTCATGTGACAGGGCCTTGCTGACTTGCTTAATTGTACTCCTCCTATACTTGATAATCGCTGCATTCTGTGGGGGCATTACTCTATCATCCTGCAGATCATGATTTGTCGAAAAAGATTTGTGTTGGTGGCACTTGCCTGTGATTCGACTATATTTACAGTCGGGGAATATCAGCTGGTTTAGATTGTGATGACATGGGTGTGGAGATGGTACAGGATGTTGAAGAATAATTTTGTTCTTGAGTGTGGATAAGATCTGTGTTGTGGTTGAAGCTTCTTCTGAAACTTGTGTAAATTCTGAATTTGTACTTTGTAGCCTCTCTCAAGTGTTGAAGTTGGGCTTTTATTTATTTATTTATTTAAAAAAAAAATATTAGTACTTGTATCTATAGGTGTGTACATATTGGTGAATAAACATGGTTTTCCCAGGAGTTATAAACACATCTGTGCCATAATCTTACTGGTTTCCATATAATCATAATTTTGTGAAAAGTAAAATAAAATTATTCACACACTTTTGAAGATGGAGATTTAAAAGAGAAAATTTTAATCAAATGGTGTTGACTCAAATAAAGGTGTTTGAGTCGTTAGATTGGGTTACTAATATTGGATTAGTAATCTATTGTAAATCTGGTTGAAGTGCATGAAATCTAAGTAATATAATTAGGACACTTATAATATAAGGAGTATTTATTAATCTATATATTAGGAACTAATTTTCGGAGTATTATAATATCACTAAAATGAGAAATTTTACTTAAGATTTTTATCGCTACATGTACTTTGCTATTTGATTTCTATATTAGAAACTAATTTTTGATACGCGAAGTATTATTATATTTCACTAAAATGAGAAGATTTACTAAGATTTCATCCGAGCAGAAGGGTAAGGATTTAATTTTTTGATTTTATTGTGTACAAAAGCATACAGTTTAGTGATGAGTCTCAAAACTATATTGACACTATTTACCTCAAGTCTGGAGAAGGATTCATTAGATTCAGTCATTCAGGATATAATTTGACGAAATTGAAAAATTTAGATTAAAAATGGCTCCACAGTAAATTCCAATACTGTAGGGGTTTCTTTGCAATAAGGAAAAAGATAGCGTGCTTAACTCGGCTGGAGCCGCCACGCAGCCATCATCCCGGGGAAATCTGAATAGAAAAAAATATATATATATACAGAAAAATAAGACTCAACTGCAAAAGCCCTTGCGTTTCTGCAAAGCTTTATGCTCACAGGCGAAATATATATGCACAGAGTAGTTGTATGTATTGAGTGAATTCGATCTGGAAGGTATTGTAGGGTTTTAAGTGATACAGTTGCAGATATGAAGCCGATACGGCTTCCGGAACCACCTACAAGTCCACGGGCGACAAGCGGCATGCCGGACATCTTCGAAGGCGGCGTCTACGGTGTGATCAGGCGGGCGGTGGTTATCGGCAACGGCTTTCCGTCTTCTGAGAACCAGAGCATCGGCTTGGTCCGGGCACTCGGCCTCTACGACAAGCACACGCTATACGTAAGTTTGGTTGGATTAATTTTTGTTTTGTAGCTTTTGAAAATTGAAATTTCTTAGCTTTGAGTTGCTAATTTGTTGGAGTTGGTTGAATTATGGAGAATGTAATGCTAGAGAACTAAGGTGGGTTTGGAATTATGCCGAGTAGTACTCAGTTTGCTTCACTTGAAGGGTATTCAGTTGATTAAATCTATAGATTATTTGAGTATGTATTAAATGTTTTCACAAGCCACCAGCTATCTATCAAACAGTAGACCACACTCCACAATATCCTAGTGTTGAAGATTGGGAATTTCATAATATGCAAATAAATGCAATCAGGTAATATGACAAATAACTTTTGAAACAGTCATACAAAATTAAACATTGGAGGGGGGCAAACAGGCTACAACGTGATTTAGTGGAAATTCATGGAAGGAAACAAAGCCAAATAACCAAAGAGAAATAAGGCTGCTGCCAGAATTTCCAAAAGACCCAAATAACCAAGGCGCTAATATATATTCCGTAGTAGATAATGCTATCATCATGTTTAATGATAATTGAGGTATAATCTTCTTTTTTTTTTTTTTTTTTTAAATCTATATGAGTAATAGATACAATGGCCACCCTTTGGTTGCTTGAGCCTAGTGTTGTTGGTGATTTAATGTAATTTCCATGGTCTATTCACATTTATTCGGAACTTTCCATTTGTTTTATGTCCTTACAAGAATATACTGTCCATCCCATGCGTCATGGATCATGGTCTGAGTAATTAGATAACCCAAACAATTTACAGAATGGCTAAATAACAAAGTAAACATTTACTTTAGATAAGGCCAATGACTACCCTTTTGTTTGTAATTTTGTATATAATTGAGATAAAATCATTTTTTATATGTAATACATAGATATAATGCTCTCACTCGGTTACGTGATTCAAGTGTTTTTTGTGATTTAGTGGACTTCCCATGGTCTGTTCCTTCCTTGTAAAATTTCCAGATGTTTTATACTGCTACTTGAATCAGGTTAAGTATTATATTCCTTCAGAATGTGAACCATTTTTATCTGTTTATTATCAGAACAAACAGTTTCTGAGGACTTCTTGTCCTCTCTATGGAAGTCCTCCATTCTTCGCCCATTACTAAATAAAGATTGTTTTTCACTTTTTCCTTTAAAAAAAGGGATACCATGGAAATTTACTTTTGCTTGATTTATTCTCTTCCCTCTCTTTTCCTATTTGAATATACTTGGTTTACCAAGTCAATGTTGTTCCCAAAAAGTGTACCATGCTTCAATCAAGGTGTTTATAAAGAGTTTTACTCATTTCATCATCTTTACATGTGGTTGAGTTTTGTCATTCGGTTTGTCAAAACATGCAGCGAGTTACAAGGCCAAGAGGAGGAATTAATGAATGGCTACATTGGCTCCCAGTCTCTCTACATAAAAGGATATATTACATCTTAAACCTAGTATGTGGCTATTCACACCTTCTGGGGGAGGTAGGGCAAATAAACTAGTTTATTTGCCCAAGGAAAATGGTGCTATTGGCCTGTCATCCATTCTTGAAGCTGATGTGAAGAGTATTGTGAACATTGCTCGTGAATCATTTGAGAAGTAAGTTTCTGCCTTTTCTTTTTGGCGGTTTGTTCAAGAGGTTGTTGCAACATTCAACAACTTGCATACTGCTTAAATACTGATTTCTAATTGCTGATGGCTTAGTTATTTTCTTTCAACTATCCATCCAAGATGAATTTTTTTGGGCCCTAGTAATTACATACCTTTACAAATACCTTACAAAATAGTAGCTGATATTGCCGTGGGTTCATATGCTAAATAAATGAATTTAACTAGCATTCTTTCTTTCAATACATCCAGTATCCCTTTCTGTGAATGTACTATCATCCAAATAGATTCCCTGCTAAATCACTCTGATGGAACAAAATGTTGTTATTTTTCAGGGATGGTCCTTTACTAGTGGTTGCATCTGGTAGAGATACAATATCAATTGCGAGCTCCATAAAAAGATTGGCACATGAAAATGTGTTTGTTGTCCAGGTTTGTTAGCAGGCCTGATCATTGTGAAACTTGAAACTCTCTTATGAGGTTTCTTCTGTGAGTAGTTAGAACCCAACCAAACCCCCCCCCCCCCCCCCCCCCTTCCCCCTCTCTCTCTTCCCCCAAACTCTCTCTCTTCCACATCCAACTTTTGCATTTGTTTACATGGTTTACTATCCATGTTTGATATTAATCTGTTTAGAGAAGACAATATTTTTCATTTCCCTGTTTCACATTTTTACTTCAGATTCAACATCCAAGGTCCCACTTGGATAGGTTTGACCTAGTTATTACTCCAAAACATGACTATTTTCCCTTAACGCCTCAAGCAAAAGAGCAAGTTCCTCGGCTCCTTCATAGGTGGATAACTCCAAATCAACCTCCTGATAAGCATGTAGTAAGTATCCATACCATTGGTATTTCTTCTTTTACTGGATTTTGTGATGGAGTTATAACTATAGTTGTGCCTTTTTTATTTTTATGTATTGCGAAGATCCTTACAGTTGGAGCTCTTCACCAAGTTGATTCTACTGCACTTCGGACTGCAGCTATCACGTGGCATGACGAGTTTGCACCTTTACCAAAGCCCTTACTGGTGGTCAACATAGGAGGGCCTTCAAGTAACCTTCTTTCCATCATTGTTCCAATGCTAGAATTTCTATATTCAACTCACATGTTTCACTCTATAGTGGTCTAATGTTAGCTTTATTTTTTATAATTGTGAGGATGGAACATTTTTATTTTATTTTGGACACCATAATTTTATCATGAGCAGAAAGGCAATATAGAAGCTTGAGTTAACATTGTTTTGGTATTTTTGACTTTAGCTGAAAGGTGAGCTGTAAAAGAAGTGGTTTAGGGAAGCTTACTTGAGATCTTCCCTTTTGTGATTTCAAATAAAGTGACCCTATAGTCCACAACATTTTAGATTCTCAATGTCATGTTAATAATTCTTTAAAGCAAATAAACTTTGTTTTTTCTCTTTTTTCATAACAAGGAAATACACACCCATATATATAGATACACAGCCATGATTGGGAGATTATGATTCTATGTATATGTTTAACATAGTTTAGCTAAGTGACTGGTACTTCTAAATTCTTGTAGTTGTCACATTTTTATGAAGTTGAACATTTTTTCTCAGATTTTTATCAGCTATGCTATGTGGCAACAAAAGTTTGTTAAGTAGTAGCCTTAGTGTACCAAAAATGATAATTTTAGGATGGAGGAGCTTGTAATGATATGCGTTGACTGAGAAATGAGCCTTTAAACATGAATGTTGCAGGTGAAAAAATTGTGGATCTTACTGTTGCAAATATAATTGTGAAAAACATTTGGAAAAAAAAAAAAAAAAAGATCAAAGAACTGCGAGCACCATGAAATTGCTACCAAAATATGGCATTAATTTTTTACCTAATCTTCTACCTAATGACTGTCACCTTTTTGTCTAGTATATCAACCATCAGTGAACTAAAATATGAGTGTATCTGTCATATGTTTCTTTGATTAGGGTACTGCAGATATGGCACAGACCTTGCTAAACAGTTAACAGCTTCTCTGCATAATGCCCTTGAGAAATGTGGGAGTGTGAGAATATCCTTCTCCAGAAGGACGCCTGAAAAGGTATACATATTGCCAAAATATTTCTTCTTATTCCAGGGTTTTTAAATCTTGATTTTCTTAGAACACCACTAAAGTGAAATTTGGTTTAATGAGTCTGATTATTTAGTGTGTGATCAACAGATTTCCAATGTTGTCATCAAAGAACTGGGTAGTCATCCAAAAGTATACATTTGGAATGGTGAAGGTATTTTCACTTGAAGTTTGTATTTATACGAGTAGTTGATTTCTGTGATGATGATTTCTGAACAATCATTTAACACTTACTTTTGTGTCACAGAACCAAATCCACATATGGGACATCTGGCGTGGGCTGATAATTTTGTTATAACAGCAGATTCAGTTAGTATGTTGAGTGAAGCTTGCAGCACAGGGTAATGTGTGAAAATAATTATGTTAATAGCCAGATAGTAACATGTCTGTGTTTGTTTGATGTGAAATTGCATACATACTTATACATACACACACTAGCACGTGCATATCATTGACATATTATGAAGTACTCTGTACTTTTCAAGTTCGGATTAGACTGAAATATTGTTTATTTCCAGGAACCTGTCTATGTAGTTGAGACTGAAATTACATACATACACGCACTAGCATGCACATATAATTGACATATTATGAAATACTCTGTACTTCTTTTCGAGTTTGGATTATACTGAAATATTGTTTATTTCCAGGAAGCCTGTGTATGTAGTTGGGGCTGAACGCTGTAGGTGGAAGTTTGTGGAATTCCACAAGGCATTAAGAGAAAGAGGGTTAGTGAGGCCATTTACAGGTCTCGAGGATGTAAGTGACAGCTCTCCCCCCTCTCCTTATCAATCAAACGCAAACACTACCGCACTTTACTTAAATATGCGATGTGGAAAAACATATCTCGTTTTAATACTCAAATATCATCCCTTTTTTCTTGCGCATAAACCTCAGATGTCAGAAACATGGAGTTATCCTCCACTGAATGAAACTGCAGAAGCAGCCAATCGTGTAAATGAAGCACTAGCTGAGCGTGGATGGAAGATTAAAGCGTAGAATTAGCTCCCACATTGTTTGTTGTCTGATTGTTTTGATTAATTTGTGAGGTCTGATCTAAATTTAAATTTGCATATTTCCCTGTATACAGATTTATTCCATATTGTAATGGCACAAAAGAAAAGGGTGGTAGATAAATTTTGGGATGAAGACTTGTCCATTCTTTATACCCATATGGGTTTTCAGGTATCCATAGAATAAACTTGCACACTTGACCAGGCTGTAAATCAGATACAGTCATACAGATGATGATGAGTTTTGCATAACACGAAAGTAAAAGTTTTGTTCCCATTTCCCATGATTTGCTTCAGTAATTTCTTTCTTAGGGTGCATTTCTTTATGCTATTAATGTAATTAAAATTGATTAATAGTGCAAATACTTTTATTATTCTTAAATTATGATACCTTATCACATGATATTGCTGTAGTTACTTTGGCATAGACCCACAATTGCACATTGTTGTTAGTATGCGTGAGTTACATCAACTTATTAAAATCACGTTCACAGAGAAACAAGTTGTTGGATGACATTTCATCCTCGGTAAATTTCACTTTGTGATCTTAGTTGGCAAAAGATCATAATGAAGGGTTGCCCGTAATTGACTGGCCGGTTTAAATTAGGATGTTCCAATTGAAAATTGAATTTGTAACTTTGAAGTTACCAAATCAACAACCTGAATGTTTCATATTGTTGATTTTATTTTTTTTAAAAAAATCCTCCTGTCCAAGTATTGGGAAAAGAAATGTTTGTTAAATGCAAAGCTTTATTATATTGGAGCAAGTTTGCAACAACTCTCCTATTCATCCCATAACCGAAAAAACATTCTCAAAATTAGCATCAAACCACTCCTTGATTTCTTTGATCTCTTCTTCTTCACCACTCTATATGTATCATCCAACCCTACCAAATCTCCTTCAGTAGAGTTCATATATATTATCCTCGATCAGCTCCCTCTCTTCCATCATATCCCTTATCTTCAAGATCGTCATATAAATATATATATCTTCATCTTCAAAGTTCCAATATAATGGAGTCATCATCATCAAAAAACAGCAAAGAAACAAGCATCCTTATGCCAGAATCCAAGCAACTCAGCAGGCAGGAGAAAGGCACAATTATTGCCACCACAAAAGCCACCCCTCTCCACCCACAAATCGGAGGAGGAGGATGGAGGAAATGTGTTGGTGTCGTCCACTTCATTCTCAGGCTTTGCGCTCTGGTGGCGGCCTTGGCCGCCGCCGTTACTATGGCAATCTCCGATCAATCTCTCCCTTTCTTCTCCCAGTTCTTCCAGTTAAAAGCAAGCTACGATGATCTCCCTGCCTTTCCGTATATATCCTCTTCCTTCCCTACAACTACATACTACTACTTTTGTATCATGTAGAACTATGCATGCATGCACTTGTCCTATAAACACTACCATATATATATATAAATTTAATGAACGGGTGAAGCATAATTTTTGTATTTGCTTACTTCTTTCAATAATTAGTTTTTTTTTTTTTTTTTTATTGAATTCGCCGGAAGGTAGAAATTTCATATAATAATAATAATAATGTGTTGATCGAATATTATATTATATTAAATTGTTTAAAATGTGTAGGTATTTTGTGGTTGCAAATGGCATAGCTAGCGGATACCTAGTTCTGTCGTTGCCATTCTCCATTATTTGTATCGTCCGACCACATTTGGTCGGGCTAAGACTTCTCCTCTTCATACTTGACACAGTAAGATGGATCACAATTCACAATTAATTAAGCTATAAAAGAACCTTGTACTTATATGTTTTTGTTAAACCAAATGGTGCGTTTAATAGTAGTAGTGTGGAAGTTACAGATGGAAACCGTACGTACGTGCAGGTGATGGTGGCTTTTACGGTGGCCGGAGCGGCTGCCGCGGCTGCCATAGTGTACTTAGCACACACCGGAAACTCCACCACTAACTGGTTTGCCATTTGCCAGCAGTACACCGATTTCTGCCAGCGTGTCAGCGGCACCGTCGTGGCTTCCCTCATCGCCGCCGTCATCTTCGCCTTCCTTGTCCTCCTTTCTGCCGCCGCACTCAGACGCCACTAAACCACAAAAGGATGCTGTGTGTGTGTGTAGTGTTTATGCATGTATGTATAGATAGTATCCAAGAAGAGTTTGAGTAGGTGTTATCTAATTACTCCCTCTGTCCCATTTTGCATGTCTTACTTTCCTTTTTAGTTTGTCCCAAAATGTCTCTTTCCAAAATTGAACATCACCATCATTCTACTTTTTCCCAAATTACCCTTATGACTTTTGCTTTTATTCCCAAAAGTGAAAAAGTGAAGGGCATAATTGGAAAATACATAACATTTACTTTAATTCCTTAAAAAGCGTGCAAAAAGCAAATGAGACAACCAATTCGGGACGGAGGGAGTAATTTATATCTGTCTAAATGTTTTGTCAGATCTAGATGTGAGGAACCATAGGGTGAGGATTCAACGTTTTAAGAAAAGAATGTGTCAAATAATTTTAATTTAAAAAGTATATGGTATGTTGATTGGGTTACCATATGTTCATATATAGGTGGAAAAAGACAAATCACCAATAGATTAATTCACATTTCTTTAACAAAAATATTCTTTAATATTCACTAGTTGCGTCATTATTGTATTGTATCCTTTTTTTATATTTAACTAGTATTTTCTCCCGTGCGATGCACGTAATGGAATTGTTGTAATATATTAAGAATATTTAAATCGATATATAATTATTTAAGAGTTAATTTTACCAGAGGTCGCTTATCTCCTGAAAATTTCAAATTTAGTCCTAGACAATAGTTATTAATTATTACGATTTATTCTATATCATAATTCTTACGTTAATATTCTTACTATTATTATTAACACTTAATTACTTTTAGATATTATTATTACCACTTATATTATTATTATTAGTTTCTTTTCAAGTTCTGTTAGTATATAATGGCCGTGAGGCACAATAATAATATAACAATAATTAAATATTCTTGTATTGTATTCCGTGAGTCACAATAATAATGTAACAATAATTAAATATTCTTCTAGGATTTCTATTACCATCATTAATTATTCCCTAATTTTCCATAATTAAATAATTTAATCAATTATAAAGAGAGATTATTAAATAATACACATGACATTTTTTAATTTAAAAATTTAAAAATTCATTAATAAAACATAAGGTTCTGATAGTTTTTTCTTAGAAAGTATTTAATAAATCATTTTTTTTAGAAATTAGTGGGTCAAAACCGCCAACTGCAATTTGAAGTGGATAGATCTCAAAAAAATACGCGATTTCAAAATCACATTTGTCCAAAACGGACAACCAAGTCAAAAGTTATGCCTTGCCGAACTTTTGACACTTTATATACAACCTATAAAAAAAAAATTAAAAAAAAAAAATTTAATCGCTGGTTCAGCCAGCGAAGTAGCCGCGGAGGAGGCCGATTCCGGACTTCCTAGCCGCGGCCAGCGCCGTGATAAAAAAATTATTATTTATTATTAGGGGGGTTTGAAAAATATTAACCCAAAATGTATATGTGTTGTTTTTGTTTTTAACCCAGAATTTTTGTACGAATAGGAAAGTAGAAATCAATATATTTTATTAGGAAGAGAGATTTTTTAGGAATTGGCGGGAAGTTAAAATTGCTGGATTTTGTTTTTATATATAGTATAAATGTATAGATAGATAGATTACAATAGGAATTATATTACAATATTTTATAATATTAGAATAGAATTTTAACCCAGAATTTTTGTACAGATAGGAAAGTAGAAATCAATATATTTTAATAGGAAGAGAGATTTTTTAGGAATTGGGCGGAAAGTTAAAATTGCAGGATTTTATTTTTATATATAGTATAGATGTATAGATAGATATATAGATTACAATAGGAATTATATTACAGTATTTTGTAATATTAGAATAGAATTTTAACCCAGAATTATTGTACGAATAGGAAAGTAGAAATCAATATATTTTATTAGGAAGAGAGATTTTTTAGGAATTGGGCGGGAAGTTAAAATTGCAGGATTTTGTTTTTATATATAGTATAGATTAGATGTGCAAAGAGAATTTTTATCCAGAATTATGGTACGAATTGGAAAGTAGAGATCAATATATTTTATTAGGAAGAGAGATTTTTTAGGAATTGGGCGGGAAGTTAAAATTACAGGATTTTGTTTTTATATATAGTATAGATGTATAGATAGATATATAGATTACAATAGGAATTATATTACAGTATTTTATAATATTAGAATAGAATTTTAACCCATAATTATTGTACGAATAGGAAAGTAGAAATTAATATATTTGATTAGGAAGAGAGATTTTTTAGGAATTGGGCGGGAAGTTAAAATTGCAGGATTTTGGTTTTATATATAGTATAGATTTCTCATAATTAAATAATTTAACCAATTATAAAGAGAGATTATTAAATAATACACAGGACATTTGTTAATTAAAAAATTTAAAAATTCATTAATAAAACATAAGGTTCTGATAGTTTTTTCTTAGAAAGTATTTAATAAATCATTTTTTTTAGAAATTAGTGGGTCAAAACCGCCAACTGCAATTTGAAGTGGATAGATCTCAAAAAAATACGCGATTTCAAAATCACATTTGTCCAAAACGGACAACCAAGTCAAAAGTTATGCCTTGCCGAACTTTTGACACTTTATATACAACCTATAAAAAAAAAATTTAAAAAAAAAAAATTAATCGCTGGTTCAGCCAGCGAAGTAGCCGCGGAGGAGGCCGATTCCGGACTTCCTAGCCGCGGCCAGCGCCGTGATAAAAAAATTATTATTTATTATTAGGGGGGTTTGAAAAATATTAACCCAAAATGTATATGTGTTGTTTTTGTTTTTAACCCAGAATTTTTGTACGAATAGGAAAGTAGAAATCAATATATTTTATTAGGAAGAGAGATTTTTTAGGAATTGGCGGGAAGTTAAAATTGCTGGATTTTGTTTTTATATATAGTATAAATGTATAGATAGATAGATTACAATAGGAATTATATTACAATATTTTATAATATTAGAATAGAATTTTAACCCAGAATTTTTGTACAGATAGGAAAGTAGAAATCAATATATTTTAATAGGAAGAGAGATTTTTTAGGAATTGGGCGGAAAGTTAAAATTGCAGGATTTTATTTTTATATATAGTATAGATGTATAGATAGATATATAGATTACAATAGGAATTATATTACAGTATTTTGTAATATTAGAATAGAATTTTAACCCAGAATTATTGTACGAATAGGAAAGTAGAAATCAATATATTTTATTAGGAAGAGAGATTTTTTAGGAATTGGGCGGGAAGTTAAAATTGCAGGATTTTGTTTTTATATATAGTATAGATTAGATGTGCAAAGAGAATTTTTATCCAGAATTATGGTACGAATTGGAAAGTAGAGATCAATATATTTTATTAGGAAGAGAGATTTTTTAGGAATTGGGCGGGAAGTTAAAATTACAGGATTTTGTTTTTATATATAGTATAGATGTATAGATAGATATATAGATTACAATAGGAATTATATTACAGTATTTTATAATATTAGAATAGAATTTTAACCCATAATTATTGTACGAATAGGAAAGTAGAAATTAATATATTTGATTAGGAAGAGAGATTTTTTAGGAATTGGGCTGGAAGTTAAAATTGCAGGATTTTGGTTTTATATATAGTATAGATTTCTCATAATTAAATAATTTAACCAATTATAAAGAGAGATTATTAAATAATACACAGGACATTTGTTAATTAAAAAATTTAAAAATTCATTAATAAAACATAAGGTTCTGATAGTTTTTTCTTAGAAAGTATTTAATAAATCATTTTTTTTAGAAATTAGTGGGTCAAAACCGCCAACTGCAATTTGAAGTGGATAGATCTCAAAAAAATACGCGATTTCAAAATCACATTTGTCCAAAACGGACAACCAAGTCAAAAGTTATGCCTTGCCGAACTTTTGACACTTTATATACAACCTATAAAAAAAAAATTTAAAAAAAAAAAATTAATCGCTGGTTCAGCCAGCGAAGTAGCCGCGGAGGAGGCCGATTCCGGACTTCCTAGCCGCGGCCAGCGCCGTGATAAAAAAATTATTATTTATTATTAGGGGGGGTTTGAAAAATATTAACCCAAAATGTATATGTGTTGTTTTTGTTTTTAACCCAGAATTTTTGTACGAATAGGAAAGTAGAAATCAATATATTTTATTAGGAAGAGAGATTTTTTAGGAATTGGCGGGAAGTTAAAATTGCTGGATTTTGTTTTTATATATAGTATAAATGTATAGATAGATAGATTACAATAGGAATTATATTACAATATTTTATAATATTAGAATAGAATTTTAACCCAGAATTTTTGTACAGATAGGAAAGTAGAAATCAATATATTTTAATAGGAAGAGAGATTTTTTAGGAATTGGGCGGAAAGTTAAAATTGCAGGATTTTATTTTTATATATAGTATAGATGTATAGATAGATATATAGATTACAATAGGAATTATATTACAGTATTTTGTAATATTAGAATAGAATTTTAACCCAGAATTATTGTACGAATAGGAAAGTAGAAATCAATATATTTTATTAGGAAGAGAGATTTTTTAGGAATTGGGCGGGAAGTTAAAATTGCAGGATTTTGTTTTTATATATAGTATAGATTAGATGTGCAAAGAGAATTTTTATCCAGAATTATGGTACGAATTGGAAAGTAGAGATCAATATATTTTATTAGGAAGAGAGATTTTTTAGGAATTGGGCGGGAAGTTAAAATTACAGGATTTTGTTTTTATATATAGTATAGATGTATAGATAGATATATAGATTACAATAGGAATTATATTACAGTATTTTATAATATTAGAATAGAATTTTAACCCATAATTATTGTACGAATAGGAAAGTAGAAATCATTCTTCCAAAATGCTGAACCCCAACCCTAAGGGCCCCCCCACACCCCGGCCCGACAGAGCATTTGAGAACCACAGAGGCTTTATCATTAGAATAGAATTTTAACCCATAATTATTGTACGAATAGGAAAGTAGAAATCATTCTTCCCAAAGGCTGAACCCCAACCCTAAGGGCCCCCCACACCCCGGCCCGACAGAGCATTTGGGAACCACAGAGGCTAGATCGATGCTCACTGCGCACAAGGAGCCCCCCTCTCAGCTGGTGAGACTCGATCCCTAGTCATTCTTCCAAAGTTTCACCTTTATGACCAGTTGAGCTACCCATTCGGGCAGGAAAGTAGAAATCAATATATTTGATTAGGAAGAGAGATTTTTAATGAATTGGGCGGGAAGTTAAAATTGCAGGATTTTGGTTTTATATATAGTATAGATGTATAGATAGATAGATAGATTACAATAGGAATTACATTACAGTATTTTATAATATTATAATAGAATTTTAACCCAGCATTTTTGTACTAATAGGAAAGTAGAAATCAACATATTTTATTAGGAAGAGAGATTTTTTAAGAATTGGGCAGGAAGTTAAAATTGCAGGATTTTGTTTTTATATATAGTATAGAAGTATAGATGTATAGATAGATATATAGATTACAATAGGAATTATATTACAGTATTTTATAATATTAGAATAGAATTTTAACCTAGAATTTTTGTACGAATAGGAAAGTAGAAATCTATATATTTTATTAGGAAAAGAGATTTTTTAGGAATTGGGCGGGAAGTTAAAATTGCAGGATTTTGTTTTTATATATAATATAGATATAGATATAGATGTATAGATAGATATATAGATCACAATAGGAATTATATTACAGTATTTTATAATATTAGAATAGAATTTTAACCCATAATTATTGTACGAATAGGAAAGTAGAAATCAATATATTTGATTAGGAAGAGAGATTTTTTTGGAATTGGGCGGGAAGTTAAAATTGCAGGATTTTGATTTTATATATAGTATAGATAGATGTATAGATAGATAGATAGATTACAATAGGAATTACATTACAGTATTTTATAATATTAGAATAGAATTTTAACCCAGAATTTTTGTACTAATAGGAAAGTAGAAATCAACATATTTTATTAAGAAGAGAGATTTTTTATGAATTGGGCGGGAAGTTAAAATTGCAGGATTTTGTTTTTATATATAGTATAGATTTAATTTAATTTATATATAGTTAATAAAGAATTTCTCTTTTTAAAATTTAACAAATAAATAATAATAATGGGGAAATAACATATTTATCACATTAATAGAGCTGGAAATATGGTGAGTCAAAAGAAAAACCAATGATAACCTAAGTAGTCAATCTTTTTCACTGTCCATTTATATATGCGACAACCTCCATAATTGCCTCCTTATCCAATCAAATCCCTTGATATTAGGACCTTAATTTTGACCACAAATGTTTTTACTTGTCTCAGTTGTCTGCCTATAGGTTTTCCAGCTGGCTATGGTGTATGAGGGCCTTATACATCAAGATTTATTTTGTTCGTGTCTGACAAGATCTAAAAAGATACAAACCACTCTTTAATTATATATTTTAAAATAGTTATTTTCTCAATGTTCGAATTCAAAATGATTAAACTATAAGAGACGACTTATATTATCTTATCAAAACTCCAATTATATTTCATTTTATCCATTTACTATTTATTGATTAAATTAATTTTTTTTTTTTTTTACGCAAACTGGATATCGACGAGAGTATGAGATTATAACTCATAATTGCACTTGTGTCTCATGTTTAACCAGATTTAACTCTTTTGTTTCAAATATTGTAAGAGTGATGTGATAATGGTAATAAATTTATTTTAAGAAAAATTCTACATATAAAACTATATCATATCATCATATTATGTATAAAATTGGATCAATATAATCCTTAATTTTGAGTATGGTGTAGCTTTATTATTTCCTTAAAAGTTAGGATTTTTTTTCATTTATTATTTGTCAATTCTAATGTGTTTGAAATATGAGTTACGATATGTGTAAATATTTTTTCCTTTGTTATTTGTCAACTCTAATGATAAATAACATAGTTTTTAACGGAGGACTAAAAGTTAGGGATGCAATATGACAAAATTAAAAGAATATGACCCACAATAGTCAAGGACTAAAAGTGAAATTTGCGATTATACCACAAGGTGTTCCAAATCTAATTAACCCAAGGGTAATTGTCACTTAACTTGTGGGAATTGAACTCAGATTATATCCCTAGGATCATTCCCACAAAAAAAGCTCATTTGCCACTTAAGCTACCTCTTTGGATTAATATTTTGGTCTTTATACTATTTATTTCTTTCCAATTCAAATAGATACCAAACACTGAAATTGAAATTCTCAATAATTCTATTTCTACAAACCAAATATTGAAATTTAAATTCCTACTTTATTCTACACTATTCTTCCCCCATGGAATTACAATTCTTTTCCACTTAATTTCCTCCTTGCAACCAAACGTCCCGTTAGAGATACCTATAATTTAGTAAAGGAATTAATCACTTTGTCAACATTGAAAATTAATACTATATATAATACCATTTATAATGTTGTTAAATGATCTTAAAAACAAATTGGAAAGATTTTAAATAAAAATGTACTTACCAAACATAAAATTTAATTTAATAATAAAAAAAATTATTGGACTCAAAGATCTATAAATATTTCCATTTTAAGTTATAAAAGCCACCATTTTGGGCAGAGAAGTATCCTGATTTCCACACCTTTTCTCCCAAAGCCAAACTTCAAGATCAAGTTTTCAAAGCTACCATCTTCCCCTCTCTCTCTCTCTCTAGACTGTACTTTTCCCCCTATGGAAGTTTGAAACGAAATTCAATCAAACTTTATGCTCTGATTTGCATGCCAATCATTTCCAAAATCCAAAATCTTCCCAAAAATATACTAAAGGCAATATGAGCTGCCATGGCTGTTCATCATTCATCAATACTCCCCCATTTTCCTCCTTTTTGCCCGCTCTCTTCCCACACTTTTTGACCGCTATAAAAGCACCACCCACTGTACTATAACCGGTGCCAAATTCCCCAGAAAAAAGGAGTCAACACCCTGTTCTTCTACCCCTTTGCATTTAGATCTGTAAAACTTCAATCCCTTTCAAAAAAAAAAAAAAAAAAGGTTCTTGATCCATGTTGAAGGTATAGCAGTGGTGTTATACTATGTTTTTGGTGGCTAAAGCATGAATGGATTGGAGATGGAAGAAATGGAGAAAACTGCAGGGTGATCATTGCTGAGCAGTGACCAGTAAGAGAAAGGTTCAAACTTCAAGGACTCAAGTGGGGAGATCAGAAGATAAAATGGACACAAAAAGATCAGAAAATGGTTCATTTTCCAGTGAGATTCTGCAGAGAATGGGGTCTGACAATGGGAAAGAACTCTCGTCTTCGGCTCGAAAGTTGGTTGCTTTTTGGGAGATCAAAGGGGCTGCTGCACTGGGGAAGGAAGAGAATTTGCAGGAAAGAAATGGTGGAGAAATGGGCAGGAAAGAGAGGAGCTTGAAGTCCTCCAAACATGGCTCTTCAAAGGCCTCTCAACTCTCTGATCCTATTTACAGTCCTGTTTCTGAGGTCAGGTGTGATTTTTCTTGTTTTTGGTTATTCATTTGAATCATAAAAACTTATGGGTTTTTGAGTTTAGTAAACTCTGCTTTGGGTTCTGCAGAGAACGGAAAGATCTAAAGTGGAGATGAGTCACAGAAGAATACCTTCATTTGGTACTCAAAAAGTTCTGCAGAATGATTATTTCTTGCAGGTAGTAAATCTCCACTGCAACTTTTATCACTTCATTGTTCTTATCAATTGCCATTCTTTAATCTTTACCAAGAAACAATCTCCCCTCTCCTTCATCTAAAAGGAAATGGAAAAAAAAAAAGATTCAATTTTTAATGTTTTTAAAGGACAATGAAGATAAGTATTGAGACCTTAAGACTTAAGTGAATTGATTAGACCCCTCGTGTATAGAGTGTACATACAAGGAGTGGGAACCCGGGAACTGATGGGTGATTCACAATTTACCTCTTCCAGCCCCTTTGAGTGTTGAGCATATAATATATAAACATAAATGTGTAATCCAACTATCAACTTAGGCTTTTAGTTGAGATTGAACACATGCTTCAATATGGTATCTGAGTTAACTCCATGTCAATCTCCGCGCCCGTCCGGACACGTGAGGAGGCCTGTTGAGCATATAATATATTAACATAAATGTGCAATCCAACTATAGCTTAGGCTTAATGTATCAGAAAAGAAGACTGAATTGATTGATTTTCCCAGTTCATAGGATAACAAGCAATAAGTGTTACTTCTAGGAAGTGGACAAACAGAGAACATGATCTGGTTCTGTCTAAGGTTTTATCACAACCAGCACATGTTTTGTTGTTTTCCACCCTGGAATTATTCCATCTTGTGTCGCCTCTAACCTTAATTCATGGGAAATCGACGAAACAGATAACATGATCCGATCCGGTGTCTGTTCATGACACTTCCATTGCAACCATATCCAGTTTGTTGCTTTCCAACATGGAATGCTTTTGATGTTTTGTTATTATAATGAAGGGGGGAAATTCTTGTGCTGTTTACCAGGATGATAATAATAATATGCAGCAGACTGGTGGGAGTAGTTCTCAGACCAGACATCTGTTGAAGGATGTTTCACACAGTCTGACAACCTCGAAACAGCTGCTGAAAGTTCTGAGCCGAGTGTGGAGCATTGAGGAGCAGAAAACCACCTGCATTTCCCTCTTTTCGACTCTGAAATCCGAGCTCGATCGAGCATGTATTCAAGTGACTAAACTGATCCAAGAAAGGAGGCACAACCACAGCGAGGTCGATGCACTGCTGAAATGGTTCGAGGAGCAGAAGGCGGTTTGGAGGATGAAGGAGCACTGCAAGGTTCAGAGTGCTCTTACATCACTGGTTGGAGAGCTGAAGACCGAAAAGAGGCTGAGGAGACAGGCCGAGAGGCTGAACAAGAAGCTCGGGAGAGAGCTGTCTGACACGAAAACATCCTTAAACATGGCTGTCAAGGAGGTAGAGAGCCAGAAGAGGGCGATGGAGGTGCTGGAGAGAGTGTGCGAGGAGCTAGCAAAAGGCGTGGGCGAAGACAAGGCGAAACTCGAGGAACTAAAGAAGGAATCTGCTAAGGCTCGCGAGGAGGTCGAGAAGGAAAGGGAGATGCTGCAATTTGCTGATATATTGAGAGAGGAAAGAGTGCAGATGAAGCTCTCAGAAGCTAAGTATCAATACGAGGAGAAAACCGCAGTTCTTGAGAGGCTAAAAACTGAAATGGAAGCCTGTTTATCCTCCAAAAGCTGTGAAGGAAGTCTATCCCAATCCCCCAACAATGAAAAGATCAAAGCCCTCCAGAAACATTTCAGGGAAACCCTCCCAGCCTCGGGTCATTTTCCAGACAAAAACGAGAGGGAAGAGAGCGATTCTGCAGACGAAGAAGACAGCGAGCTGCACTGCATAGAACTAAACATGGATGAAACCAGCAAGAGCTATGAGTGGAGGAACTCCTCAAACCCCCCAACCACTTCCCAGGAAAGAAGACAAAGCTCTGATCCCATAGAATGGGAGTTCATCAGCAATGGTGGACTGTTTGAGAGTGGGTCATCAGAGCCCTGGAGAAATGAGTTTGAAGATGAGATTGAGAGATATCACATGATTAAGGATCTGAGAGACCATTTTGTTTCTGCAGCTTCCAAGATACCACCACCCTCCCAAGATTTTGTCACTCCAACCTAAAACAACATCATGAATCAATCACTACGCTTTCCAGTTTCCCTAGCAGGGTGAGTGCTGATGAGTTTTGTGATTTTATCAGTTCAATTTAGTATTACTATTCAAAGTTCCATTTATTTTTTTTGGGATAAATTGTATAAAAATTGCAAGTTGCTACTTGCACTTAAAAGTTTTATAGACATATTGCGCTACTCGTTTTGTCTCACTTTATTATATGAGCAAGAAAATAACTCATTTGTCTATATATTGGAGGTGTTTGGTAAATGGCGGTTAGCTGATTGAGTTAGTGGTTTTGACTAGTTGATAGCATTAGCTGATTGTAAAAAAGTGTTTGGTAAATTAGTTGTTATCTGATTACATATAAAATGACTTTCTCAAAAAACTGATAAAAAAACTACTTTGAGCAGTTTTTTGAATTTTAGTATTTTAGAACAAAAATTGTTACAAAAAGCTAATTAATCAAACACTCCTATATATTGTTGATAGTTTAATCATGCCAAACAACTAATAATAATCAAATAAGCTAAAATTAACTGATACGTTAACTATTTTACATGGCCATTATGTTTCGTTCTACATTATCAACTCAACCTTGATTATACTTTAAAACACATTTTGTCAAAAGTCGTTTAGTATCAATTATTTAATTCAGCCTATAAAGAACAAAATAAAGAAGTTGATTTCTTAGTTTGAGTCGGTCAATCATGATTAACCTAGTTAGGTTGGTTTATTTCATGGGTATTTCTTTGCTTACTAGGATCACAAGACGGTTGTGGGATCCGGACGGTCCGGGAGAGACTACCACGGCTCCTCTCTTCTCGAGAAACACAATTTTTTTGATGAGTTTTCCTTCCACCCATCCTTGTAGAATATATGATTTATATATATATATATATATATATATATATATATATATATATATATATATATATATTGTATGGCCTAGGAATGTTATAGTTTTTAGCAAGTGAGTGCTTCTTCCCCGGATGTTTCCTCCTCGTGTTAGATAAATAATTATTTAATTCAAATATCATTTCATAATACAGTGCACAAAACATACACAATGGGACACTGTACTCTAGCTCTTCCATTTAAGTCCAAATGCACCAGTGATGTGAATAACAATACAAATCAATCCTTCCAAAAGTCAAAGAAAAACTCTAACTTTGTGGCTCAAATCACACCACCAGTCTATCATATACAGAGGGGGGGGGGGGGGGGGGGGGGGTAATCCAAATTCTTTCCATTGGGTTATATAAGCATGCATGGCTTTTGAATGTATTTATGAAGGCACCAAGAAAACATGCATTGATCATGTCTCAATTATACCATGGCAACTATAATGACTTGTCTTGGATTCTTTAGACCACATGCATGCACACATTCCACCACAACAGTGTGTGTGGCTGTCATGTGTCTTGGCATTAGAGTAAGTTTTAAATGGTGAGATTTAAAATTACTAGGAATTTTTACCAGATACGAAATATTGTTCTTTAAAAAATTGAATTCCCAACTCTAAGGGTCTATGTCCTGACCAGCAGTGGTGGACTCAGGATTCTTTGTTAGTGGGGGCGGAACATTACAACGAAAAAGATAATTTGAAAAAAAAAAAGATGAAACACTTAAAAAATATAATCATAAATATTTTTTGATATGAGTAAAAAATAAAACATATCAAAACTTTATTAAAATATTCATAATAAAATATAAAACATAATTAATTTGATAAAATAATTAGAATAGAAAATGCATTATAAATTATACATCTCAATATATAATTAATAATAGTAAAAAAAACCTAATACGCGCCCTGCCAACTGAACCACCAACTGAACCAAATCAACACTTATTTACATTTCTGTGTTTTATTATACTTATACTTAAAACATGTTCTATATATACATATATACATACAAGGATAATATAGGGGTGGGGGTGGAGTGAGTGGGGCCAGCTGCCCCATGCTGGGTCTGCCCCTACTGGCCAGAACATCTGGAAGGATGTAAAATATGGTGACTCAGCCGAAACATTGGTTATTAGGTTGGTGGAAATTTATTTTTTAGTGTTATTAACTTCTCTTTATCTATGTTTTTGTTCACTCGACCTTCAGATTCGTAGAAAATATTATTTCCATCCTTGCATTATTGTAAAAATTACCACTACGAGCAAGGATTTCATAATATCCCTATTTCAATGAATACAATAGTTATATATCTTGAAAACATTATTCTGATAATCGATCTCAAACGGTACTAGTAATAAAATTAATGATATCTAAGAAAGGAAAATACTTGGTGTACTCCCATTTAATACTCCCAACTTGTACTCCCTCTCACATATGCTTGATGTAGACATTTTTCTATGGACTCACATGTTGAAAATAACCAATCCTAGCTTGCCACATCAGGGAGTACAAATGAGGGAGTATAATTTGAGAGTTCATGTAGTAGAACTCTAAATTATATATATGTATGTGTGTGTATTGAGGCCAAGCTAGGGAGGGTACTCCTCATTCTCATGGAGATGGGGATCAGTTCTAACAATGTAATGTACATTATTTTAATACATAATATACATTATTCTAACACATAATGTACATTATTCTACCACATAATGTACATTATTTTTACTCATAATATTCACAACGATGTTAGTTGTGTGGATCATGGTCCATGCAAATTGCTTAACACTTCAAAAAGGGTTCATCACATGCCACTTAAAGTCTTGAACCCTTGGACTCATTGTAGTAACACATGCACAATTGATGAAAGGCATATGGTCTAATATCATCCCAAGCCCATTACCTAGCTAGATGTCTCTTGGACCATCATCCACTTTGGCAAATTAATAATAGTTTAATAGGAGAATTTTCTCAAAATTTTCAAAATAAATTATGGCCCTGGTTGGTAAAATGGCTGTTAGCTGATAACTGTTAGTTGTTAGCTGATTGTGTTAATTAGAGGGTATAAATAGTTGATAACATTAGCTGATTGTAGAAAAGTGTTTGGTAAATTAGCTGTTAGCTGTTTAGTATAATTTCTTTTCTCAAAAAGCTAATTGAAAAAGTTAATTGGGGTAGCTTTTTCAATTTTAGCCTTTTGGAGTTGTAAAAAGTTAATTAACCAAACATTTATATTGATATTTTAACTAAATCAAACAATTAATAGTGGTCAAATAAGCCAAAATTGACCTATAGGCTAACTTTTTACCAAACAGGACCTATATATTTTCAAAAAATTATACTCCATAGTATATAGTGTGCTAGTATTAATTTTTTGGTTGAATTAATAATTAAATATATACAATGAAATTGCAACATGTATAATTATTATTGTTGTTGTTATAATTATTATTATTAAGAAATACTATCACATCATCTTATAAAATGGTTTCACTATTACATGTATAATTATTATTGTTGTCGCCTTCTCTGGGAGGAAGGCGATCAGATCTGGTCGTCTTTTTAAGTCACTTCTCCGGCGAAAGCGACCAACTCTGTCGGAGAAGGTGATCTTTTGGTGGATGGTGATTTTTTTTTTGGTAAGATTTCTTAGGTCAACGGAAAAAATATAGTCAATTATGTAATTTTACTGGTAACCTGTTAGAAGGTCGCCTTTGCTTCTCCATGGAAGGGGACCAATTAGCTGTTGCCGGTCGTTGGATTTTCGTCGAAATAGTGCCTGAACTGAAATGACTTATAATAAGTTATTTACTGGTTCAGGTCATTTACTGGTTCTTGAGTTTCATTGTCTTAATTTAACATTTTAAATGGTATAATTATATTTTTTAAAAATTTAGAGACCTAATTCACGTTTCAAGTAAAATTTAATGACTTACTTGACATTTATAAAAAAAAAAATATTGACATTTATTTATTAAAGTTGTAAAGCGGAAAAGCTGACACATGGTATCCACGTCATGAATCTTGGAAATCGCAAATATGTGAAAGCATCGTGGGGCCCACTTGCATGCACACACAGAGCAATGACACGTAGTTCACCTCTCACGTGACATGCGACGTTGCCGAGTCACCAAAGCGCCCCTCCGTACAACTTCAGCAGTTCAGCCCCAGCCACCGCTCGCAGGCCGCCACCGCCACCGTGGCTGATTCCCATTTTTCCCATTCCTAAAAGTAACCGAAAGTAAAAAAAAAAAAAAAGTTTCCGTTACTATTTTCTTCCTTCGATTCTCTCCTTTTCCCTCAAGTCTCCCTGTATATATATATATATAGGGAGAGAAAGAGAAATAGAGAGAGAGAGAGAGATACATACATATAGAGAGAGAGAGAGAAAGGAAGTTGGTTGTTGCTGGGAGGAAAAGTAATGGATGATGGGCATGCGTCTTCTTCGAGAAATATTAACAATAATAATAGTACTACGGAGATACCGTTAGCGACGGCGTCGGCGATGTTTCCGGGGTTTCGGTTCTCGCCGACCGACGAGGAGCTAATATCGTACTACTTGAAGAAGAAGCTCGAAGGGAGTGATCGGTGCGTTGAAGTTATCTCCGAGGTTGAGATATGGAGGCATGAACCTTGGGACTTACCAGGTATTCTCTTCTCTTCTCGATCATTTCTTACCATTAATTAATCAGCTAAAGCTAAAAACCTATGTCTAAAAAAAAAAAAAAAATTAAAACACCATAAATAAAATTTATTTTGTTTATTATATCTCAAATATTTTCTTAAAAGGGTCCTAAAAGGTGGTAAGATATACAGGTCCACCCAAAAAAGTTGGCTTTATGTCCCATAATAAAGCAATCCATGCTTTCTTTATTGTACTTTCTGTCAATGCATTTTTCTTTAGGATAGCTTTGAAAGTGAAGTAGTAAAAAGCTCTAAGCTTTAATGTGGACTAGTGTTTCTTTATCTGTAAAAGTTTCCTGGCCCTTGAGAGTGAGTGAAATGTTTTCTTTTTGTTCTTTCCAAAAATATAGGTGAATTGCAAAAAAAAAAAAAAAAAAAAAAAAAAAAAAGATATTTTTTTCCAGCACCCATGTATTGTGTTTAATGATGTTTTTAACATGGAATAAATTCTAGTTACTACTAGTCTAGGTTGTCCATTTTTATCTCATTTTAAAATCAAATTGCAAAGAATCAATTTTTGTTATATGGTGGTGAGTACAATAATTCTTGAATGAAAGAAGTGGAAAGGGATCTAGAAAGCTAAAACTGGAAATAAAAGTATTGCTTGAATTGATTTGGCTCATCTCCTTACCATTTCTTTGATAACACACATTCTGGAACTCTTATTGTAGGGTGCTTATCTTGCTTCACTCTTGTCTTTGATTTGACAAACATCATTGCTTGTGTTGGTGGTAACTTATTGTCTTATGTGAGAAAAGAACAGTTATGAATCTTAGGTAGTAAGATGTTTTTTTCCACTTTCACATGAAGTTATGAATTCCTGGCTGGGAATATGTCTAGTTGTCTAAGGTTTAGGCCACGGTTTAATGTTATATTGCTCTATTAAGTTATATATGTGTTTATTCTTATGGAAGCAGTCAAGTCTGTGATTCAATCGGATAACGAGTGGTTCTTCTTTTCTCCTCGAGGAAGGAAGTACCCGAATGGATCACAGAGCAGAAGAGCAACTGAGTCTGGCTACTGGAAGGCCACAGGAAAAGAACGAAACGTGAAGTCTGGTTCGAATGTGATTGGAACGAAAAGAACCTTAGTGTTCCACACTGGTCGTGCGCCTAAAGGACAACGAACACAATGGATTATGCACGAGTATTGCATGAACGGGACGAGATCTCAACCTCAGGTAATATCGTCGAAGTTCCAAATAGTATGTAGTGTAGTACAATTTCTGATTGATATCATTCGAGAATATTCTTGACAATTCAATGAAAAATTATTCATAATGTGAAGTTAGCACATTATTGATCACTCTGGTTCCTTTTTGATCACTAGGATTCAATGGTAGTTTGTCGCCTTCGAAAGAATAACGAGTTCCATTTGAACGAGGCTCCAAGGAATCAGATGAACGATTCCAATGCCAATAATTGTATGACAGCTTTGTCCGGGGCAGATCCTGCTGGCAGTTCGGGCGGGGTAAATGCAGGGGAAAGCTGCTCGAAGGAGTGTAGCAGCAGTTTCAATTCTCACTCGGTTGAGCAGATTGATTCCGGTTCTGATTCCGATGAAAAGCTCGTTAATGAAATCTCTCTACACCATCCGCCCGGGCATCAAAAGGTAAACTTTTCTTTATATTTTTACATCCACTTGGTTCATTCTATGTTCTTTCTTTTTAGCACAACATATATGACATGCTTGTGTTCCAGGACTTTTTCGACGCAGAAGACTGGTTTGCAGACATAATGAAAGACGACATTGTTAAGCTCGACGATTCTTCGCTCAATCCCCGTCTTGATGCCTTGCCAGCCACCACTACGAAGCCCGAACCAGAACCACAGCAAAACCAGGCGACGATGGCTGCTCAAGGCTTTACACCAGACCTGTTCCCCTTTCAAGGCACAGCAAACCGGAGGCTTCGACTGAGAAAGGAAGCGGTGGGGTTTTCTGAAGCTGCACGGGGCGAGGTGTTGCCCAGGTGTTTGGTTAGCATGATGTCCCGGGGGAGGATGAAGCGCTGCTCGATTTATGTATGTTTCCTCAGCCTTATAATTCTGCTGTTTTGCTGTTCTGCTTTAATTTACTTCTTCATTTGGAGAATCTGATGAAGGTGAGACATAATAGAAATGTGCTTTTCTATAATATGATATAGTCAGCAATTGATTAACATATGACTGTACATTATTACTGTTCTTTCTACTTGTAAATGTAATTCTAATCTAAATTGTAAGATCAGAGATGATCCTTCTGGCTGGTGTATCATATGCCCTAACACTTGCAGACACAGAACAAAGATTCCTTAAAAATGTTTTAGGTAAACCACATAAAACACATCAACAATGTCCTAAAAAGAGCTGGTCTGATTCTCTCCGGCAAGAATAAAAAAAAAAACTAAAAGCTCACATTTTCTTCTTTTTCTCCCAAATACTGCCAACTAAACCGGTGAGCTAAGCTCGTACAGGTAAAAGCAAGTCACAGTATAGTTTCATCATAACGGACATTTAATTATGGAGTAATATTTTTCTTTATTTGTGATAAGTACCCCATTTCATGGCGGAACCTATCAACTTCAATTTGGTTGCTGTAAATTATAGTCTTGTTTATTAATCTATTGACAGAGAGGTAAAGTAGATGGTGATAATTTTACCATTATTGAGTTAAACCTAAAATACCTAACCTATCCAATTTCATTTAGTGATTTTTATTATGGATTAATGCTCTTAGATAGAATTTTGGTCAAAAAATTCAAAGCTTAATTTGTTGGAGTTGTTGATTAAGATATAGTGCAGAATTGAATGAAACATTATTATGGTTTATATTTTATAAGCTAACATGATATACTAATTGGAAATTAAAATTTTTGTTGTACATCACAATAATCACTCTAACTCGTATATAATATGATTCACGATTGATATATATAAACTAATAAACGTTTATTGATTTATACATGATTAATACGGAATAATATTTTATTTTTGCTCATGAATACATATATTATTAGTAACAACTCCTCACATAATTAAATGGTGACTCAAAATAGAAATTTATTTATATTGTCAAAGAGATAGTCGAGTGGGTGGAACATGATTTATGTACCAGAAGGTCTTGAATTTGATGCTTGGTCGAGTCCATCGCACTGGTTTCCCTAATGCGATTTATCTCTCCTGTGTGGTTTGTACACTATTACTTAGGAGCAAGATATATCGAATGCACACTTTCGAGTAGTGACAGGATTTCTGTCTTCACCAATATACTAGGTGAAGATCATTATAAACCCCAAGATCAACAGTGCATAATGATACACAAGTTCACATGATAGCATTGGTTCACATTTGGAACTATGTCAAATAGGTCCCTAAACTTTACACCAAAAGTGAAAAATAATTAAGTCAAATTAAATTTACCGGTAAGACCGTAAGATTACTGGATGCCTAACTAAAATGACTTTAATAACTACTGCAGCAACACCTTCATTGAGACTTGAACCCACAACCTCTAATTTAGGAGTTCAATTTGGTATCATTGGACTTGTAGTCCTTGACAATAATAATATATGTTAATATGTTAAAGAGGTATTAGCACAAGAATTTGTATTGTCATTAATCAAGCATTCAGAAACCCAATTCAATATATATAATGCAACCAACCTGTCCACATGTTAATTGGTATACCAACTTAAGGTTTAATATTATATATGACAAAATTATAAGATAATATCATAAAAATATAGTTCTAGCTACACATATTGCACCATATACTGTAGTACTAAATACATTGTTTCACAATCTCAACCGAATTGGCCGATAATTGGTTTGATATTCACAAAGCTTTAAATTCGACTACTTGTAGGAGTTGTCTATTGATCTTTAATTTGCTGGCTAGGGTCATAAGACAAGTTAGTTTTATCATAACGCACATTCAGATTGCAGTATGCAAGTATAAAAAACATTTTAGTGTAATTGTATGCGTGAGGCATTGTTTGATCTTGACAAAATAAAACACTCTAATAGATCAAAAATTTAATTCTTGTAAATTGTAAAGATATATTAGTGCAATTTAAGGTTTGCACATGCTGAAGCGCTTGATCTGGATGACGACAAAAACATAATAATAATAATAATAATAATAATAATAATAATAATAATAATCCTCTATAATAGTATAGATCAAGAATCAAATTTGATTACCCAATGTGGTAGTTCAGGTGGCAAATGAGCTCTCTTTGTGAGAAAGAATTCTGGAATAATTCGGATTCAATTTTTACAAGTGACAAGTCATCTTGGGCCAGCTCTTGTGCCTCTCGGACCGAGCGGGGAGTTGGCATTAGGTATTGCATGCTATATTTATTGGCCATAATTTAGAAAACCACCAAATCATGAAGCACATATATGATCTTAGCTAGCTAAGTTGTTGTTCTACCCACTTTCAAATATAATGATGATCGAGGTTGTGAAAAACTTAATTGATAGTTTTAATTTAGTGGGTATAACAACAGCCGTTATATATCTTTTAATGATAAGTAACACACACGTACTTCCACCCATTGCTACTCTACAACATATATATTTAATCTCCAACTCCTTATATATATAAACCCCAGCATGCAGGTTCTATCCCACACTTGGTAGCAGCCGCCCCCTGCAGAGATTTCCGACAATCTCCTTAATTTCTCCGAACAAAATACTCTAATTAACGTTGTCACCTTCGAACAGATCGAAGGGGAAGTATATATTCAACATCGTACGAGTACGATGTCTAACCATTCATCATCACAACAGAAAAAGATGAGCCACGACGACGATGAGACAACACCGGAACTCGACTTGAAGCTCAACCTATCACCGCCAGGGACCACTGCAACTACTCCTTCGCCGCCGCAGCCGCCTCTCGGATCACCTTCTTCTTCTTCTTCTGTAGAGCGATCGGGATCGCCGTCGTGGTCGTGCGTGTCTCGGGAGTTGAGCCCCGCGGCGGAGGACATCAACGCCGGCGAGGTCCCCATGATGCTGGTTGGCTGCCCTCGGTGCCTAATGTATGTTATGGTGGCAGAGACGACTACTCCAAAGTGCCCCCAGTGCAACAACACTGATTTGCTTGATTTTTAATTTTCCTTTCCACCAAAGACTACAGCCTCCACCCTTAAAAGTTAAAATAATTGAATAATGCATTTTATTTTTCTAAAACATCCATCAATTTTGTTAATCTTGAGAATTTATCCACTTTTCACCCCTCTATTCGTTCTTGCATTTTACTATACAAGTTATAAATTTAGTGTTATATTTTTGTTTTTTTTTTTTAATACTACTGGTTCTATTATTACAATGTACTATCTGCAATAACGCCTCGAACTCACAACCTTCCAAATGGAAGTCCAACCCGAGTACCATTAGACCACATAGTCCTGGTAATTTAGTGTTATATTTAATTTGCAATGCATACTATAAGTCGTTGAAATTAACTAAGGGTTAAGAACTAAGGTGGGTGAGCTATTCCAAGCCTTCAAGTGTGAGTTGGTCATCTTGGTGGACTAGAAATTTATTGACTCAACCCAACTTTAATTTATACTAGGTATTTGTTGGATCAACTTCTCAATATAATTTTTTTTTTTTTTAAATAACCTCAATATAATTTAAAATAAAATAAAATAAAATGTCAACCATCTAATAAATCATATTTTTAAAAAATAATAAAATAAGTTCTCAAAAAATTAATCTATCTCTATATTGTAACACTTGTCAACACCTCAAATCAGTATAAATAATATCTTAGCTTAGCAAAATCATGCTTAAGTACAGAATATCATAGTCATTTGACACTGTTGTAATATATCACTACGACAATCCTTGTTTTAAAGTCATCTTCCCAAATTTCACCTTATGATCAGTTGAGCTGCCTATGCAGGCCTTTATTCTAAAATCTTGAATTCATATAACATGGGTATGTTGAACGAATGTTGCATTACTACTTTGTCGGATAACAACAAATTTACGTATTGTGAACTATAATCTAAAAATTATGTATTTGAAGTTAACATATTATGCGTCTTTAGTTAATCATTTATTACATGTTAACATATTATATGTGCATGTAGCTAACAAATTATGTGTCTATAAATAATATGTTATTGTAGACACATAATATATTAACAAGAAACACTTAAATATTGTCCGCATGGGCTTAGCTCAATGGTTCAATGGACAATATTTGAGAGAAGAGATCAAGGTTTGAACCTGGACGACGGCAGTGTGGGAATTATGTCAAAAGTGGATAGATTTTTTTTGACCCTATCCGAAGTGGATAGATTTCTTTTTGGCCCTGTCCGCTGAACTATTGAGTCACCGTAATTTACATCCTTCTAAATACTCTATCAGGCCGGGGTTGGAGTTTTCAACCTTTGAGAGAAGAAACACCATTTGAAACCAAAGTACATAATGTAAGATAGACTATGATCCACAATATAATTTGCCAAATTCAATCCACTTTACTTTTATTAGACAATGAAACGGACATTTTGAGAACTAAATTTCTTTTTTTTTTTTTTTTGAAGACGAGAACTAAATTTCTAAATAATTGTATTGCCCCAAGTCTCCTTTCATAATCTTCCTGAGTGGATCCCTTTGCAGTCGCGTTCTTCCCAAACCCCCCTCCCAAGATTTGATCTTTACGCCTTTAATCTCTGGTCCAGAAAATGGCACTCGGTTCAGGAGGATCTAGTGTTGTCGGTAAATTATCACCTCAATTTTTAGATTTCCTATTACACGGTTCAATTTTGAGATTATATGCATACATCGTATGTCTATGATTGTTCTAATACTATAATTATCTATTTGGTACATGTATCCGATGTTTCATATAAATTATCTCGATGAGTGCTTGTTTTCCCGAGTCTCGAAGTGGATTCTATCAAAATCGGGGCTTTAGCGTTATTTTTATACTTTGGGTTTGCTTTTTACTGTTTTTTTGGTTCAATTTTCCTTAAATGAGATACTCTGTCTTTGTATTTCGTTATGGTTTAGTAGGTGATGAGAGTTTTTGAATATGCTCAATTTCTTGGAAAAATCAGGGGGGAGGGGGGTTGTCCAACCTTGTAGTTAGGTGCTTTGAGATATGTTGGAATGGCATCTCTTGGGTACTTTGTTTTAAGTGTTTTATGTGGAATTTTGTATATCTTGTTTACTTTTAGTTGTATGTCAATTTGTGTAATTTAATTGGAACAGGGTAGCTGTTTGAGAGTTTGAATTGTTTGGATGCCAATCCAGATTTCATTTACAGTTCTTTACCAATTTGTAATGCTTCTGCTACCATAAAAAGTTTATTATTGCTATAACTTAGACTCGATCAACATCTGTCCATGTTTGTGATGCAGTTCATGCCATATTTTCATGTCATTTTGTATTCTATTATACTTAGAATCATTAATGTATTGGAATTTGTTGTCTTTCTGCAGTTCCTCGCAATTTTAGGTTGCTCGAGGAGCTTGAACGGGGTGAGAAAGGTATTGGAGATGGTTCTGTCAGCTATGGAATGGATGATGCTGACGATATTTACATGCGTTCTTGGACGGGTACCATAATTGGTCCTCATAACGTAAGCTGTTTGTTTAAATAGTTCTTCACTTCTTTCTTTTGCTCTTTCGGATTCTTAAGAACTTCTTGATTTCTGGTTTGAAATTTACTAACGTTCTTTTCCAGACCGTGCACGAGGGACGTATTTATCAACTCAAGCTGTTTTGTGACAAAGATTATCCCGATAAGCCTCCAACCGTTCGCTTCCATTCCCGTGTCAACATGACTTGTGTGAACCCCGAGACTGGAGTGGTAAGGAAGTATATATAACTCTTGATAGCTAATAGTCTATTTTGATTACTGCTTGAAACTGGAGTAGAACTTAGCGAGGAATAGATGTCTTTGTAGCATTGTGTTTCAACGTAATTCTTTACGGTGTTCCATAAGTCGGGTTTAAAATGCGAAGTCACATTATATTCAAGAATTTATGGAATTTGCCAGGTGGAAGCAAAGAAGTTCGGTATGCTGGTGAGTTGGCAGCGTGAGTACACGATGGAGGGTGTCTTGACACAGTTGAGAAAAGAAATGGCTGCACCACACAACCGTAAGCTCGTTCAACCCCCAGAAGGAACCTTCTTCTGATCACGTTAGCCACTGAGAACCGCCTGCCTGTCTGCATCATCGAAAGCTGGACAACAATAGGCTCGATTTCTCATATGGCATGCGCACCCCGTAAATAGTTTTCCTTCATGTTCTAATGACTATTAGTGTTATGTATCTTGCAACAGCTTTAATTTCTGTGTACCTTCTGACTTGTGTGTTTATGTTAATGTCAAAAGGGGATTGTTATTATGATAGCCAATGTTGAAAAAATCGCTAGGCGCCTGGGGACCACCTAGGCGGGCGCCTAGAATGCCTAGAAAGCCTAGCGCCTAGGCGCGATTTTTGCAACAGTGAATTGATAGCCATTGTTCTACTCTCTAGTGCTGCTTATGTTTAAGGATTCCCATCCAGTTTTGTTTTCTTAATTTACAGGAAAGTCTACCATCGCTATCCGAAGGTACTTTTTGGGTCTTAGTCTGTCTTGTGATCTTAATTAATTTGTCGAAATAGTGATAAATGTGTCACAATTAATTTGTCGAAAATAAAAATTTCCATTCAAACAATAATATTTAGAGGGAAGAATAAGAGTAGTTTTACCTTATAAGTGAAAACAAGTGGGAAAGAAGTCACCATATGGTAACATTTCTTCAAAGCAACATGCATGTTAATTTACCGCTAGCTTTGATAAGCTGAAAGTAACATTTTCCACTAGGACAGCTTTGGAAATTAATATCGGAATATATTGTTATAATATTAACATTTATAACACTAATAAAACAAAATTTTAATTAAGGAAACCAAGATTACATAATAAATTGAATTCATTCTTAATTAAAATTTTGATTCTTTCTTTCTTTCATGGGAATGAACAGTTACTATTCCTTTCATGCAGCTAAAGAAAAAGAAAATGGAATGCATTATAGTATGAAAATAAGATTATACATATATGCACGTAGTATACAATAATGTTTTATTTTGATGTGATAACAAATTAAAATGCACATATTATATTACCAAATACATTAGAATCTACTCCGAATAATACCTAATCTAGAGAATCTGTTTCGAATGGGACTTAACCAAGATTCAGTTTGGAGAATAGGATAGGATAAAATAATATGAAAATGAATAAAGAAAAATTAAACTTATTGTTGGCGACCAAATGGCCGGATCGGAGCCTTAATTCTTACCGGCGGCGGAGGAGGTTACGTTGGCGTCGTTAAAGATGTTGGTGAAGGCTTGAACGATGATGTCGTGGAGGGAAGGGGGATTCATCAACAGAAAACACTTGAGAAGCTCTTGCAGATCCTCCTGCGAGTGGATACTCTTTTTCCGGATCATCTGAAGCATCGACTGCCGGAAGTCGCCGCAAGGATCGTCGGATTCCTTAATCACGGCGATGCTGCCGGAGATCTTCGGGCTCCGGCTCACCATCTGCCGGCACAAAACCTCCTCCTTCCGATCATCATCATCACCATCATGCATGGCGGCGGAGGAAGAAGAAGAAGAAGGCATGAGCGTAGTAGGGTGAGGCGGAGACGACGGCGGCAGCAGCGGCCGCGGCTTAGGTTTTGGCTCCACCGCTTCCGTCGATTCACCGCAGCCGCAGCTGCTTTTGATTACTTTCTTCAACTTGCATGCTTGTTTCTTAGGTTTTGCAGACATTAGAGGGAGAAGAAGAAGAAGAGAGGAGATCAGAAAAAAGATATATAGATATTTAGAAATTTAAAAAGAAACATTTTTATATAACAGTTTACATACATACTTATATATTCACATCCCCACCTAATTTAATTTGGCTTACATCTTACCAAATTTGGCTACATTTACCTACTTTTTCTTTCTGAGAATCAGTTACAAATAAAACCAATTAAGATTTATCCCGTTAAGAAATTTCTATTAACTAAAAGAGTAAATGATATCAAAATGAGATTCAATAAGATAAACAAATGATTTAATTTCTAGTTACCACATATATAAAACTCTTTCAATATTATATTATCAAGTTTATTCAACGTATGTGTATCTTCTTTGTGAGTTTATTTTACATGGCCAAATGAATAAAATATATAGATTGTTATAGGATTAAGCTAGAACAACTAACCACAAAGACATTTAATTGATTTGAGTGTAATTAGGTAAGCCATAAAATTAGATTAAGGAATTCTCCCTTCATTAAAGATAGGCAGCAAAATTCAACAAAGGCAAAAACTCCATTAAAGATGCGGCATGGGAGATGGCAGGCAGCAAATTGAAGTTCAACAATGGCGGAAATGGTAGATTAATTGAGCTAGCTAGCTAGGAAGAAAACCTAGCTAATGAAAGCTATGTACATAGAAGTAGTAGTGATTATATTACTACTCAAATTATGCAAAAACTAAATCTCTTAGACTAGCCTATCTAGGTTAAGTTGAAACTCTTTTAATCAACACCCTTACGGCCCGCTTAATTTTCTTGACGGCACGCTGAAACACCAGATTGAACTCACCAAACCACCGGCTGTAAAAAAGGCGGAGCACCTCATTGTACATCGCCGCCGGCACCGCCGCCGCCTGCAGGTGCGCAATTTTCTCAACGGCGCGCTGAAACGCCTGATTGAATCGGCCGTAAAACGCGCGGAGCACCTCGCCAGAAGGATCGCACATCGCCGCCTGCTGGTTTGCCCTCGCTGAAGGCTTCAATGGCGGATTCTCAATGGGCGCCCTCGCTGAAGGATTTAATGGCGGATTCTCAATGGGAGTATCAATGCAGCAGGTACATTTGAACGATTGCTTTTTGCAGGTGGAACACGGCTGTAACAAATTGTATAGAGACACGTATCGATATAACGGTTCGCCACTCGGAAGAAGACTCTGATGAGATCTACCTGCAGGTAATCTGCTTTTCATCATCTTGCATGAGCTTTAATTTGCAGTATACAGCTTGTTCTTGCTAGTTAGGGCTTTCTTATATAGGTATAAACATAGCTAGATTTGTGATTTTCAAATTATTTTGAATTATATTGATTGTTGATAGATTAGGATATTCTAGAATGATCTTGGTATCTAGAAAAAGTATATTATTTTTGTACTGAATATATATTATTTTACCGTATACAAAATATGATTCACACGACTTATATAGACCATGGTTCATACAATAATGATTGAAGGGGAATTAGGCAGGCCCAATTGTTAAATACTCCATCTGGCCTACCAGCTCATTCTTCGCAAATTATGCCGTGCAACCGAATGCACCTTGCAAGGTGCATACGGTTGCAAAACGGCGCCGTTTTAGTTAAAAAAACGCGCGTCCCACTTAAAAGAAGAAATCAGGTTCGATTTCCGACAATAGCATTTTTATATATCCAGAAATTCATAACTATATAACCACAATTTCATAACTATATATCCACAATTTCATAACTATATATCCACAGTGAATGAATGAAGTAAAAATCCACAATGAATGAATGAATGAAGTAAAAATCCACAATGAATGAACTAAATATCCACAATATATGATTGAACTAAATATCCACAATGAATGAACTAAATATCCATAAATTCATAACTATATAACCACAATTTCATAACTATATATCCACAATAATGCTATTGCTGAGAGTCGAACCTGATTTTTTTTTTAAGTGGGATGCGCGTTTTTAATCAAAACAACGTCGTTTTGAACCGTATGCACCATGCGCATGGTACATTCGGTTGCACAGCATAACTATTGCTCATTCTTCCAATCGTTATGCTATGGACCCGTGTCCAGCATGCATGATGGACACGGGTAACAGTGTCGTTAGGCACTGTTATCTCTTTTTTTTTTTATTTAAATTTCAGACCGCTTCGTTATAGGAGTATATGTTCATAATTTTATTACTATATGTTAATAACTGTACATTCATAACTCCATAATTGTACGTTCATAACTCTATAATTGTACATTCATAAATGTATATTCATAACTCCATAATTGTACATTCATAATTTTCGAAGCTCTATGTTCACAATTTTAGAGCTCTATGTTCATAATTTTAGAGCTCTATGTTCATAATTGTCAGAGCTCTTTGTTCATAATTCGATCAATAACTGTACATTCATAATTTCATAACTGTAGATTCATAATCTCATAACTGTAGATTCATAACTCCATAACTGTACATTCATAACTCCATAACTGTACATTCATAATCTTCGAAGCTCTATATTCACAATTTTAAAGCTCCATGGTCATAATTTTATCACTATATGTTCATAATTGTAAGTTCATAATGTTAGAGCTCTGTGTTCATAATTTCATAATTGCATAACTGTACATTCATAACGGCATAACTGTACATTCATAATCCAAAAAAAAAAAATAACGCCGTTAACGCCAAAACACGCGCGATTTTTTTTTTTTTTTTTAACTAAATAACGCGTTTTATTTTGAAAAACGACGTCGTTTTGGGCCCGTGTCCACAATGAATTGTGGACACGGGTCCAGGGCATAATTTGCCCTCATTCTTCACAAATTATGCTGTGGACACGAGTCTAAAACGACGTTGTTTTCAGAGAAAACGCGACATTCCAGTTTTTAAAAAAAAAAAATTTTGACTTTGTCTAGGAGTTAACGGCGTTATTCGTTTGTGGCATTATGAATGTACAGTTATGGAATTATGAATGTAAGTTATGGAATTATGAGCACAGAGTTATGACATTATGAACTTACAATTATGAACATATAGTGATAAAATTATGAACATAGAGCTTCAAAAATTATGAATATACAGTTATGGAATTATGAATGTACAGCTAAGGAATTATGAATACCGAGCTCTGACATTATGAACTTACAATATGAACATATAGTGATAAAATTATGAACATAAAGCTCTAGAATTGTGAACATAGAGCTTCGAAAATTATGAATTTACAGTTATTGAATTATGAATGTACAGTTACGGAATTATGAATGTACAGTTATGAAAGTATGAATGTACAGTTATGGAATTATGAACACAGAGCTCTGACATTATGAACTTACAATTATGAACATATAGTGATAAAATTATGAACTTATACTCCTATAACGAAGCGGTCTGAATTATATTTAAAAAAAAAAAAAAAAAAAAAAAAAAAAAAAAAAAAGTGGAAGATAACGGTGCCACTAACGGCACCGTTACTGTGTCCACAATGCATGTTGGACACGGGTCCATAGCATAACGATTATCAATGGATGGTGAAGATCTATTTGATCATAAGACTAAGATTTATTCTTTAGAATCCTCCAAAAATCTCTACACAACCAAAGAAGATTTACTAATGTTCTAAAATATTTGAAGTATCTCTACATCTTCTAATATGTACATGCTTCCAAACTATTCCAAATTATGAGAAAGTTCAAGATACGTCTAGAAGGATGTAAGAAACCTCAGAAATATCAAGCAAAGTGGCTTGGGCGTTACAAATAGCTTACGCCTTGTAATCTGTTCTGGTTGTTCTTCATTCAACACAACACTTATACAAGAACATATTAAAGATTATCCATTGCTCAACAGACAGTACAATACTACAATGAGTTTACAGACATTCTATTACCTAGACAAGTTTGATGCATGATATAAACAAGCCTAGAATGAGAAATACACACGGCTAATCATGGACAAGGCAGGGCTTTGATCTGTTCATTTATTGGTAGGTATTACATGTAGTATTTGGTTAACAGAAACTGTACAACAAGCTAAGCAACCCTCCTGTCGTCTCAACTCTTCGCTGGAAAAATGTACAACATAACAGTCCTGGCAGCATTCCCCTCGCCTTCACCACTAATGAGGTTTAGAAGTTGTTATGTAGCCGGGACAATGAGAACATACCGAGCCTGAGCATCACTCGGAAATGCAGGCGACTTAGCTGTTGCTGGTGTTAGCTGTGGAAGGTGGTTTGGTGGGCGGTGGAGGTTGGGCAGGCGGTGTATTCACAGTTGCCATGGTGTAATCTTCGGGGAGTGTACCCAAGCCATTCCAGTCAATTTCAGCTATGTGAGAGTCAGGGAATAAAACGATTTCAAAAGGGAAATTGAAAAACTGGAAATCAGTAGGATACATTCAGTCCACATGTCAGTAATGCTAACATCAGGCGCGTCTGACAAGAGCCAGTAATCTGCTTCATTCTGTAAAGGCAAGGAGAAATCAAGAAAGGAAGCAAACACGATTATGGTTCATTCCAGGGAGGCTACAACAAATATACCACGGAAAATTTTAAAATTTAATGAAATGTAGACTTGCAAGAGGGGACGGGACTTACATCAACATCGGGAACAATTTTCATAATTCCAGACACAAAGTCCTGTGATGTACCAACATCTGAGGACATTCTTTCTGTTTCGTTTTCCTGCACACCAACTTCATTTTCTCTGCTTTCGATTTCTATAGTTGTAGTTGCATTTTCATTGGCCCCTGGTGTTGAAGGGATGTTTGGTGGTGCTTCGAAAGCATTTATGTCCTCAAACTTTTCCTCGAATTGGCTAAAATGTTGGACAGACAATGCAAATGAAAGAAGACATCAGTGAGAAGTGATAGAACTATCATTCTTTTTGTTCCAAGAAGCAAAAATACCTGACAAGGTAAACATCTATGGGACCCATGGTGCTCCTCAGAACTATTCTATATCTCCTCTGTGGATAATCAACGGCCTGTTGAAAGAACAAAAAGTAAAACTAGAAAGCCAGAACATACACAGGTAGCAATGGAACAATCAGTTGAACCGAAAGGAAAATGAACAAAGCAACTTAATAATAGTAAATATAACCTCGTCGGGATCTGGAACTTCTAAGGTGGTGCCATGTGGAGCTTTAATAGCTATGAGTGTTTCATTCTGAACACGAAAACAGAATATTTATATTTCAACAAAGTCAAGTGGTCAGAGGAACGTAACACGGTTGGAGAAAATGAAAGCAGACAAATTTAAATTCATTATGTACCTGAAAACAGGGCAAGTTCTTAATATCATCTTCAGTAACAAAAAGCCACCTGGTTGAATGAATTGAAGACCACGAAAAGAAGAAAAACATGAGCAACTGAATTCATAGCCATTTGAGGTTTGAACATTATAATTCTGATATGCCAAAAAATGTGGACCTTTGATTGTTTTCATCTTCGCTCAGGTCCCTCAGCCTTTCTTGCATTTCTCTAAAGCAAATCAACGGTATAAAAAATTAGCATAATCATGGTTAATGTACAGCAATGTTGCCCAAAATTAGCGCATTCATAGTTGAGTACAGCATTCTCAAATACCATAAAGTCATCATAAATTACCGGATCTGTTCATCTATTCTACGCTCCTCCAAGGTCAAGCTCTCCACTTCTGTCTGCAAAAGTGGGATAGAAAACATGAGAATATATCCTGAAATTTCATAATCACCAATGTTAACTCTGACACCAAAATCTATAGATCGCGCATGTGGCATTTGCAAGTGATGGATAATGCTGTGAATGTAACCTAACCAATACTTAGCCACCCAGGCAATCATAGGCACCACTTGAAGAATGATTACATCCGTTAGTAAGAAATGTAATCTAAGCACGAGGCTCCAAAAGAACTAAATGAAGAACAATTAGCAATAAGAAATAAGAAACAAAGATGTAATCAACAAGGGCACCACTACACCAGATATCTCCTCTCACCTGTAAGCTAAGAACACTTTCATCAGGCTCTCCTGTTCTTGACACATCTAGGCCCCTGCACAAATTCTTTATTAGTCACTTCACATTTGTTAAGAAAAATCTAGAGGGAAATAAAGCATTAAACAAAGAACAAGCTTAATCCAACTCATATGGATTCCAGAGATTTCCATACTTCCATTGAATTCTGTTCTTTAGTTTCTTTTCTATTAGACCAATGCCTTCCAGGACATTTGTTATGTCATAGATACGCCTTTTCTGGACCTGTTAAGAATAAGGAAAACCCTGTAATTTCAGCTAGTAGAAATCAGTTGGGCACATATAAGACACTAACAAGGAAATTATGGTAACCTCTAATGTATCAGCTGCGTTGTTTAGATCAATAATGCCATCTTCTGCATGCTTGATAAGATTAATGAACTTCTTTGTTAATAGACCTGTGCAAGAGACAAAAACATTGTCAATGTATCCCTCTTCTATTCTTTCTTGTCATAACAAGTCTGGAACATCATAGTATCATACTAAAGTAACATATGGCGCATGCTCTTAGTCTTGTTTTACTATGAAGCCCACAGTTTACATGCAGTGTGATCCTTTATAAACATTATTCACAAGTGTAATTGGCATTTACTCAGAATAGCTCCAAGGATCACCATGCTAGGTCAACCGGAGCTCATGATATGATTTTCCCACTCCCACACCCATATTTATAAATGGACATATACAGAAAATAAATAAATAATAAAAGACACAGAAGCATATAAATAAGTAAATAGCATGGTCATAAAGTATTAGTTACCTAGGGAGCTGTCATACCGACATGGACCAACTGGAGTGGTATTGTTGCCAGAAGGAGATCCTGTAATCCACATCAACCAAAATTTACTTGATCCTCTTTATAGTTGAGTGCTTTACCAAAACAACTTTGACAGATAAAAACTGAACTTTCAAGATTGCTTTGTGATGAAAGAATAACTTAACATAATGCTCAAAACAAAATTTGTAAAGAAAATTCTCACCAACATTTGCAGCAGATTGAGATGCAGACCTATTAGCCTTTGATGTCCTGGGCATTTTCTGTGTCTTTCCAGCTTTCCCTGAAACTGGGGTTTGCAGTGGGCTGTTGAGAGAATATACAAAACCTGGGTTCTCATCGCCAGACACCTGATTGTGATTCATTGTCTCATTCTTCCGCTTCAATGGCTAGTTGAATCAATTTGTGAGTCAGTATGAAAAACAGTAAAACCATGATTGAGAGACCTAAACTAATGAGACAAAAATAAAGTTATATATAAAGAGTAATAATGTTGGCAGAATACTAGTCTAAAATCAATAAGCATCAATCCACTTAAGATCATATTTCCATCATTAAAATGAAAATGAATAAATATAGAAGCTGAATTGGGGGCCATCGCAACATTGCCAAGGTCACATCAAATTAACCAAGAACCTTATCTGAATAACTCAAATAGCTGAAAATCAATCACAATCACAAAAATAGAAAAGAAATCATTCACAAACCACTAAAACCCATATTAGGTCAAACAACACTTCATATGACAATCTGTAAATAGCTCATGTATAACCCAAGATGTGCATGCATACACAAATGTGAAAAGAAATAGCACAACCTGAAGATAAACTGGAGATAGTGGAGAGAGTGGTTGAACAGGGTTCCTTTCAAACATCACTCTTTTGTGAGGATTCCTTTCAGAAATTGCTCACGAGACAAAGAGCAAAACAAAATTAGGAACTGGAGGCAGGAAATGTGTGTGAAAAGAGAGCAAGTAAAACTATGTTGCAACTTACAAGAGACTGTGATAACAAAGTACATGTAGTCTATATTACGCATCAAGGCTCGACTGGCTCGTGAGTCGTGACTAAGACAAAGTATTCTTGTATCATGTAATAAAAGCCAGGTGGGGTCCAGGGGACAGTACAGTTTCGGAATAGCTAAGACCGGTCAGAGTCAAAAAGTCAGGTTTGAAAGAAGTAACTGTGTAATAGTTTATACCAGGGATCCTTTGTCAGATAATCCTAGTAAAGGCACTTAGGAAGCGTTTACTTCAATTCTCTAGTTTTTCTTTCTCAGATACACATTTTCTATTTTCCTTCACCCTTGTAATCACCAAATCCTAGATGCAAGTTGGGGCTACAAATACAATTCTATTCAAAGAATGGATGAAGTAATTAATGAAGAAATAATTAATAATCATTGCTATAACCTTTCATAGTTTACCTGGCTTCCACATAACATCACAAGTACAAAAGGAATTACTTTCCAACTATATAGAATCAAATGAGCAATAAGTTAATTGCAAAACACGACTTTGAAGCTAAAATTGGTTTTGAAGATACTCTTTCCAAGGTCACTCAATGTTTTCCCAAAATAAGGTCACTAGCATTGATTTCTTATGTTCATGACCAATCACAGCACAATATTTGGCTTGAGCACAGTTTCACTAGTAGCATCTCCAAGATTGCAAACTGACACATAGCTTCCAAACACCAGTCAATGAGCAAGTTCAAAAATAGTACTTTTACTATCTATTTTCCCATATAGGCATAATATAAACAAAAATGCCAGCATCCAACTTCTTGTGATGTGTATAGTTAATCATGCATAGCATCCATCTTCCTCTACAGCAATCTCTAAACTTATTCAACTCAAAGTAGATCAGAGTCAAAACATCACTAAAAACACCAAATTAACCACACTCTGCTGTGAACATCACTTAAAGATCCAAATGTTATTGTTAACACAATCCAATAACCCAAATCTCACGAGAACTATCATATTATAACATAAAGAAGTTGAAATGCATCACTCAATCTCTATCCAAGTACGACCACAAATAATAAAAATTTGGTTCAACAAAGCCGTACCAAACATAAAAATATCTGCTTTTCAACTAGATACAGTTAATTTCACCTGTGCACTTAAACATACACTGCAAATTTCACTAAAGCTCCTTTCCAATCACACATACTCAGTAAAATCCAAGCACATGTTTAGCAAACCCAAAAAAAAAAAAAATAAATAAATAAATAAAATCTCATCAACGACCAAAAAAGAATTCAAGTACTCACTGGAGTCTTTACGACGATGCCTTCAGCTTCTTGAGAAGCCCGGTGGCGCGGGTCAGCGGAGAACCGGTGGTAATCCCCAAACGGCGGCTGCACCGCCGCGAACGGCAGCTGCTGACGCTTCAGAGCCTCCTGCTGTTGCTGCTGCATGATCTGCAAAGCACAAACCTTTCTCCCAAAACTCCGGAAATTTCCCGATTCCCGATAATCTCCGTTATATTCCAAGGAAAAAGAAAAAAAAGTTCGATTTGAAGCCCTTGCCGGGGTTTTGAAGAATTGGGGGTTTTCAGTGAGGGAGAAGCGAAAGAAATGTGAAGCGGAGCTGAGTGAAATTGAGAAGAGGAATTGAATCAGAGAGGTGAGATGAGATCTGAATTTTGGGGGGAATGGAAAAAAAGCGGGAAGAGAGAGAAAGATGAAGGAATGTGGGAAGCAGAGGACGAGGGAATTTGGTTCGGATATAGATGTGGAGGGAACATTATTTTTATATTATTTTATTTAATATTTACTCCTTAATACGGAGTATATTATAAAAATATTTACTACTCCGTATTATATTATATATTATCTTAATCCCAAAATCTTTTTTTTTTTAAATTACATTATTAAACCATTATAATAATAACAACGAAACCGTTATCATTGCTTAAGAGTATGGGCAAAGTTTGATTAAAATGTTAACCATGTACCATAATTATATTTTGGGGTGTTTGGTAAATAGTTTGTTAGCTTATTATGTTAGTCGGTTTGACTAGTTGATTGTAGAAAAGTGTTTGGTAAATTAGTTATTAGATGATAACTGATTACATGTAAAATAACTTTTTTCAAAAAGCTTATCGAAAAAAAATTATTTGAACAATATTTTTGAATTTTAACATTTTAGAGCAATAAATTGTTACAAAAAATTAATTAATCAAACATTCATATTAATTATTTAACCAAATCAAACACTAATAGTGATCAAATAAATCAAAATTAACTGATTCTAAGTAGTATGTTACCAAACATGCCATTTATCTATTTTAATAACATCCCTTTCAGATAAAAAGGACATCTTGAAGTCTGAGGAATTTGGTGAACACAATGGCAAGAGTTTGGTCATAGGGTTAGGCAGATCATAAATGGCGTAGCAAAGTTGGCTACGCGCCAAAATATCGCCATTCCAAACGGCAAACGGTGCTTTCTCTTTCGAGCGCGAATCGCCGATTCGAAAGCCGTCATGTAATATTGGGCTGGGTCTTTGCCTTTTGCTTCAGGTATTTGGTGGCCCATTATACAAACGGGCCTTTTAAACCCTAAACCTTGAAGCCCATAAAAAAACACTATTGGAGCAGATTAAGAGCAATATGTCAATGGCAAGTTATATAAAATCAAAGCTTATTTAGCATTAATTTTTGTTTATCCAATATAGCAGTTAGCACTTAGCACACATTAATTATTTTACAATATTTGAACATAAATTTTTAAAAAATAACTAGAGTTGTGTTCCTTATTTGGTGATCATCTACTTGAACAAATGAGCCAAGTCTGGGTCATCCAGGTCTACATCTAGCCATCCATTCATGCGCATGTACTCAATGTAATGATCTGGGGGCTTGATAGCGCGAGGCTTTCTTGGAACGAAGCGATGGATCCTCTCAACATCCCGAGCTAGCCAACGGGCAAAATCCTGATCTATAGGAGGCACACTCTTCAAAAACAACACATCGTCATATGGCCCTGCAGGTGCTGGCTTTGCAGCTTTGTTACCCATGGCAGGCAAACTTCAAATTCTGGAGAAGGAAAAAGAACGCGGTGTTAACTAGTCTTTGACAGACACAGAAAGTTCAAACATACAAACAGAACAGGACAATGACTACATACAGCATATACGAGAAACTCGTTTTAGCAAGATACCATACACAAGCATTCGAGCTACACATGCTATCTGAATCATAACACTATAACAGCAGTGTCCTTCATTTACTCGACAAATCAATTTAAAAACTTCAAACTTTATGAACCCAATCCAAGGCAAACAAAAGTAAATGTCAATAAACCACAACCATAACAATCTACTTCAAGTATGTTTGGCAAAGATTACAGATTATAGGTGTTCTAAACGACTACGCCTTTTACTGTTTTAGCTTATTTGATATAATGAACTTGGAGCTGATAATTGATTATTTACAATTCATAGTCATAACTCTTAATCACAATCTAGAATCATAAGCTTTACCAAACAGGAAACTTTGGAGCATTAATTGCCAAATCCAGCATGTAAAGTCAATCCTTGCCCACAATTTCCCACCCGGAACCAACTGAGCTGCTAAAGTTAATCATAATCACAATAGCAGGGCAGCAAATTTCCAAATTTCCAATACAGAGATTGGATGGAAACAGAGAAAAATGTCAATTTTTTATCAGAACTATAAGATTAACAATCAATTCATGGCTGCTACTGACGTTTGAACTGAATTTTCATCACTACTGTATTCATTAAGTTTAACTAAATATATAACACAATGATTACATCGCATTAAACCAAATGTTATTACGTTTGAACATTCATCGTTGGGTGCATGTAACTGAACAGGAATTGCTATAAAACAAGAGAAAACGAACATCAATGGACATTGTTCGACTAATCCTAGAAAACGGAGTAAACATAAACGGATTCAATTCAAGCAGAAATTAACTGAGACGGCATAGGGACTCACCGGCGGCCGGCGGTAGAGATGCAGAGGGAGCTGCGAAATTCTGTGGCGTAGAACCCTTACACATCCGACCCGAATCCCATTTTAATTCCCCATAGCCCCATAGGCGTTTCAAATTGCATGAGGAGCCCCTTAAGTATTCCTATATTCTAAATCTCACCCACAGGAATAGAATCAATTTTTTCCTTTTTAAAAAAATGCCACTCAATCTCCCTATGCATTTCCAAGTTTGAAAATGATTGGCTTATTTATGAGTATGGATTATTGAGTTCAAAGTCTATTCCATGAAACTAGAGGTCTACCACTTGGGATCTATAGCTAAAGGTTCGAGGTTTACCATAATAGGTGTAACATCTAAGGCTAACCTCATTCCAGTAATTCTCCTATTTTTAGATGATGTGACTTTTTAAAAGTTATTTTTATTTTAATTTTTTTTTTGTCATGTTGGATAGAAAGCTTGTAACTGCAGCAAGCTTTCTAATACTGACAAAGGCTGCCGTGCGAGGGCAGGGACTATGTCTAATCTAACAATGCATAAAATAGCATCTTTCCATGTCAAACAAAGTTATAATTGTATGTCTATGTATTTAATCTCTAGATGATACAGAAATAGTGTTTTTGATTCATATTTGTATCATCGAAGTACCCGTGAACAAAAACTTGAAAATTTTATGTATTCAAAACTTGATAATCATTGTCCTAGTCGTTTATGTCGCCTTTAAACTCTAGCTCCTTTTAATCATTTGGGAACAATCAATATCCATATTATGACCAAAGTTGGCTAATGGGCTGTGTTTGAAAACCAAGAAAATGACAACACATTATGCGTTCCAATGTATTAAGGTAACATTATAGTAATAAGCAAAAAACAGCTGGTTGTTATATTAATGTATCCCCAAAACTCAGTATCCATTCCCACAAAACAGATGTCCCATGCCCATATTTTTGTCAGCCTGTAATCAAATTTGGCTACTTAGTGGAACAGAAAGTCAGAATAATGGCATTTTCTATCTTCTGTTCTGGTTATTCCAACCAGGCTGTCCTCCTCTAGAGACCGCTGCTGGGGCAGTCGGGCGCCATTGATTCTCCAGCCCGCTATTTCTGGAGCGTGCATTCACTCGTATCCAGGGGTTATCAGTCGGAGCAGCAGGTGGGGGTGCAGCCATCCGCCATTGATTCTCCAGCCCGCTATTTCTGGGGCCCGCATTCCCTCGTATCCAAGGGTTATCAGCGGGAGCAACAGCTGCTGCTGGTGCAGGCACCCGCCATTGACTCTCTAGCCCGCTGTTTCTGGGGCCTGCATTCCCTCGTACCCAGGGGTTAACAGTCGGAGCAAAGAAAGATTGCGGTGGAGCAACAACTGATGGTGATCTAGACCTATACCCTTGATTGCTTGGAGTCCCGATTGGTTGTCTAGAATATGGTCTTTCCCGGGGAGACGATGATGGATGAATTCTAGAATTCGCAACAGGTCTAGATGGACTATATCTTGGGAAATTGTTATGGTTCTGCAATTCAGGTTCAGAAAAGTGCCTTCCACCGCAACCACCCCATCCACAACCAGAACCTTTTACAAACTCGTCAGGAACAGAATTCCTATGATTTCTTGGGCTATTACTCGCCCTACCCATCGATGATCCATGATTATTATGATACCTATGTTCCAAATTATACGTTCTCAAGAATGTAACAACCTAAGAGACAATACGAAAGTAAAAAAAACAAAAAAAAAAAAGCATTCGAGTAGTCATACCTGTGGGAGGAACTGTAGCCTGGTCTACCGTTGAGTTCGTGCCAAAGCACTGTTTCTCCAATGTCAGCTTCGAAAACAATCTGCAGAAAACCAATTCAATGTTATAAACTAAGGTTGGGCTAATGAGCCAAACCACACTAAAATATTGAATACAACAAATTAGTTACTCTAACTCATGGCCTTATAAACCCATATGTTTATCTTATTTTATCAATGTGGGACTCTTAACAGTCCCAAAAAGCGGGAGGAAGCAACACAGACGTTCCAACTTCTTACAAGCTTTGTTAACGAGTACAAACCTGTTCAGGGAAATCGGTACCAGCTAGTACTCGAGGAAGAGAAGAAGAGCACGGAGAAGTCCGATAAAACACACACCTAAAAGAATAACAAAACCATTACAATTACAAACCCAACATGCATATTTAGTACTCCAACGAGCAAATAATAAAACGACTTACAAAGTGTCTATTGGCAGATCATTGGTACAATAATCTTTACTCCACACAAGACCGCTAACTCCATCACTGCAAAATTGCACGGTGAACAATCAAACCATGTCGCAAAAGCGTGTAAGCATATATATATTCAAGAATTTTTTTCTATTAGGACAGTCTGCTATGTTGCACTTGCCTCAAAGCGAGATCTATTTGTATGGCATCGTTTTCTTGTAATCCTTTACGATTTTTGAAAGACGACATAATACACAACGCAAGTTTACACGACCCCTCCATGTACAACAACTCGGCAGTCTCCATATTCCTCATTCTGTCAAGGTCCTACATTAACAGACTCAAATTTACAAACGAAATCATCTGTGCCTAAATCTATCATCCGATTAATAATGCTTAATAAGTACGGAGTCATTCCAAACTAAATACCGTAAGATCTTTGTCGAGTTTCCTTGTCTCAACTAAGAGACGTTCCTCATCAATGAATGGCAGCTTGCTTATACCCTACAGTAAAGATAGAAACACAGCATTTTCTTAGATAAGATCAATGAGAGATTTAAATATGCAAGGCACATCAAAGAATATATAGCGAAACAAAATCAAACCTGCCATGTAAATCGCTTCCCATCAAGATCAGTATCGAACACTGAACATCGAAAAGACAAGGGAAATAAAGAATCAACACCGCAAAACAAATAAAAAATTATAGCCTAATCAAAAAAATTGGATAGGAATTACCAGTAGGGTAAAATTCAACGATGTTCGAATTCTCATCTTGCATGAGAGACCCGTACGCTTCTGGGAGAGCATGAGCACTGAAGGATATATAAACACACAACTCAAGAACACGAGCCCGAAAAAAAACAAGACAAAAACCGTGAATGTAAAATGTAAATGTTTTACCTCCTGGGAGGAAGGACAGACATCAGTTGATCAAAAGGTTTAAACGGTTGCCCATTCTGAAATTTCACCTTCGTTTGAGACATTCCTTTCAAGTCCGACGCCAATGGACCATAGTGATATGGATAAAACCTAATGACACAATCACGTCAATAATTCATATAGATCAATCTCTATTTGTTTTAACCTCGTTAGTTTCTTACCAGTTCCACGACGGCACCCCCTTATAGTAGTACAACAAGACCCAATGTAGGCCTTCGGTGTACTTCGCAACCTGCAAAAGAGAAACATACAACAAAGAAATTCTTACTAAAATACAACCTTAAAAAACACTTAATAGGTCATAATACGCTTCAAGGGCACCGAAAAACATACAACAGCCTTTCTCGTGGATTCTATATCTCCACCGCTTTCCACTTTAAATTTTTCAGTGTAGTACCGCTCCCGCCAGCCCGCTTCACCGAATTTTACCTGTTGAAAACAGAAAAATTACAACGAGCTTTCCTCCGAGAAAACAACTAATGAAAAAAAGATGGGCATAACATTAACCTTATCCACCGCACCGCCATATTTAAACGTATCAGCATTTGCACGGATGATGTCTTTCAGCTCCTGCTTCAAATCCTTCGTATTGCTTAAAGCCTACAAAAGTCGGGACTTAATGTAACCCTCGAAACTCTACATTTATGTCCTCCGAATCAATATAGCATATGTAAAAAAAACTGAATTGTGCAATTTAAACAAGGCTAGGCAGAGATAAAATTGGCTCTGATACCAAATGTAAGCACATAATCCACGTTATAAACAGTAAATACGTGGCTAAGGAAAAGAGTTAGGATCACCAACCTCCAGCCATAGCTTTGATTCTTGATCACCAGGGACTCGTTGCAGAAGTTCCTCGGGCTGCTGTAGAATCTGCGTAAGTTTCAGTTATGTTTCTCTCACTTCTCTCAGTGACTCTAGATAGGTGTATGATACGTCAACCGAGCAGTGAGAGGACTTAGGGGTCTAAATAACCTACATCCCATCAATGTAGGTAACCAATTACCTAATGCTGACTAAGTTCTAATACTTAGTCAGCCTATTGATTTGCACCACTTAAATTACTATTGTTATTATATAATAATAGACTTAATAATAATAATAACAATATAGGGAAAACGTTACACGAATAACAAATCCCACTCGGGAAAACAGTTAAACATTAACAAAAAAAGACCAATGGCATACAAGAGAAACGTCAGAAGTTTGCGGGTTATCAGAGCCGAGAGAGACTGCAACGTCAAATTGGTTCGTCATGTTTTCCATATTGACTTCCTCCGCATCCTGGTGCCACAAGTAACAAATTTGCAGAAGTCTTGGAGAACAAGAAACGAAATAGCAAAAATAAATGTAAAGTGGATCAAAATTGGAGTCACTTAACAAGTTAACGAACTCACATCATCTCGGGATTCTAAAAGTACCCGTCTAACTCTTTTTTCTCGAATTTCCATTCTTTTCTTAAATATCTTCTCTTCAAATTCACCAACAGAAAGTATGAATCTTTGAACTCTTGACAACTTAATGTAGCCCCTCGGGTCGTCAACCTGTTTTCAATCACAGTTTGTTGAAAACATTCACATTACATCCGTCTACCGCTAAAATTAAATTTTATAAAAAAATTGTACCCTTTCCATGTCAACCAAATAATCACCGCGGTTTTTGAATCCTTCCTTGTAGACATACAAAAGTAAATCAAGTGCCCCCTGTGGTAAAAGAGATATTAGTTTAACAACTCTAAGATATCGTGAAATATTGTCAATCACGAAAGAAACGAGAAACACCTCATGAATCTCGAGGGTGGGCATGTGAGGAAGAAAATCATTTCCCGCAAAGAAACAAATGAACACGAAATCATCAACTACTCTCTCCAAATCAGCTTTACAATCTTCGGGAAGTTTAGCTCTAATATCAAGATCAAGGTACTCCCGGAGCACCCAAACCTTAAGAAACTGCAAATATAAACAAAGAATAAGATTAACCAATCATATAAAGCACCATAGTATCAGTTTAAACGATAAAGTACCTGAAAATCTTTCTTTGTTGCATGAATTTGCTTCCCCTTGTCAGACTGAATTTGTCAAAATAATTAAGTCTAACTTAGTTCTAAAACAGTAACGATGATAACAACTATAAGGCATTAGTAAAGAAAACATATAAACTAATTAACAAGAGTTCATTCCAATTCCACCTGTTTAAACCATCCTCTACTGTTCGTTGTAGGATTCTCTGCCTTTCGCATACTAAGTTCAAGAGATGATAAGTGATTCGATTGATCATTCACATTAAGAACATTCTGGGAAAATGAACAAGGAGAATAAACAAAAAGCCTTCACGATTATAATGGAAACATCACTGACAAAAATATAGACTGGAAGAAAACTTCTATTACCTCCCTTAAAACTGAAAAGTGAAGCTCGTGTGATGCTAATGCTAACATAATCAAGTCAGCATCCTGCATAGTATTGGGGAAAAACTTAACAAAAGCAATTAAAATAAACGCAAATATGGGCATAAATTTCACAGGTAGAATTGCGGGAAAAAAAATAAAAAATAAAAAAATTCATACCAAGCCATACAAACAATGGCGTGTGTTGGAATTGTAACCAGGAAACATACGTTGGGCGTGTATAAAAGAGTTTATCTTGTGTTCCCCTTCACCGGGAACATTGGAATCAGAGAGAATAACCTGCAAAAAAAATATATATATATATATATATATATATTGCATCATTAGACTTCTATTCACTCAAAACCAAAGAACAGAAATTTAAGGTCTTAGAGAACAAAGAGTAAACCTTAATATTCTTCCACCCTGGATTTTCACGGATCCTTTCTTGGATGTAAATTTGTAATTTCTCAGAAAGTATATACATAAACAATGTCCCAGGGGTGATTACATTCGAATCGTCCACTTCAGACTCCTCTTTGTCTAGGACAATTTTACCTTCTCTTTTATACTTCTCTCTCAGTTTCATCTCCTCTTCTTCCTGTTTCACCATATTATACACTCAATCCTATCAATGTCTCTCTAAACCTATTATGACCATATACCACAAAAGCACAGCATAAACTAGTCCTAGTAAATTAACATGTACTTATGTAAGACAGGAGACCTACAATTATGTCCTTATCCTTAGCTGTCCGAAAACGCCTTGCTCTTTGTTGGTTCATTTTGGCCCGTGGCGCAACACCATCTGCATAAACTCACACCAAACATTCTTAGAATTATTTCACAAATCAATGAAAACTCCAAGAGAATAGGTTTCAAGGTTGTCTTGAGATTTCTTAGCATTTAAGAAAGATTAGACAGCAATACTCATCAACTGTGATTAGACAACTTAAGCTTGGACAATTTTCCATGTAACTCAATTAGGCAATTGTGCTTAAACTAAACTGTGTTTCCACTTTGCAGCAATACAACCTAAGACCAACTGTCAATTACAGTTAACATTACAGTTTCATCTTATGGTACTAAGGCTTCACCTATGGCCAGGTACAGGAGTTTCCGAGGCCGTACGATGTTGAACAGCCGATCAATGTAATCGTAGATTTTCTGGAAAACTTCATCATACGTCGTTGGAGGGAAGAGCTGAGCATTGAAACAAAAAACCAAGTTTAAAACTAAAAACCCAAATCTCTGAAAAAACCAATTAAGTGTACAGTCTTAACAAGGGAAAGACTGAAACGTAAAGGGCATTGACCAAGAAAAAAATTCAAAAAAAGAAGCGGAGAGAGACAAGATCATCACATCATCTTCTGGGTGGAAACAGGCATGGATGATCCCATTCATGTCAACATAAAAGTTGTCGAACTCGCGTTTGTTTGAGGGAACTGAGGATTCATCCTCGACAGCGTCCTCTACTATTTTTGGGTATTTGTTAACCACCCACCTGTAGAACGAAGGAACTCCCATTGCAGATTTCTGGGTGTCTGTGTAAGAAATGAGAATGAAAGGTGTACGGCAAGAGTCTGCAGGAACGTATATATATATATATATTTATATTTGAAGATCAAAAGAAGAAGAAAGATGAAGGAGATGATGGCAGTGGGTACTGGGAAGTGACGAAACGTAAACTCTGCACACTGAATTCCCTCTTGGGAAGATCACTGGGTTCAGAACCAGCTTTACTTCACTTCTCAATATTTTCTTTTCACTTTTCACTTCTCCAAATTTCATTCTCCATTTCTTTATTTTGTTTCTTAAAAAGTTTCAAAAGAAAAAAGTGTCACCTAATACATCATATCATCATATTTATATATTCATTAAATCATTATCATTAGTAATAAGAGTGAATGAAAATTGTTATCATTCATTTATGTCTGTTTTTCTATTACATTTTTTGATATATTAAGTTATAAAATTATATAATTTTTTGGACAACAATGTCTATATCGTTATAACTTTCATTATCTATTTTCATTATTACCACCCACCATATTTTTTCTTACATTCTTTAATTGTAATAATATATGTAGATATTATATTAGAATATATAATAAATAAATTTGATTTCATTTACATTTTAGTTAATCATTTCCTAAAATATAAATATCAAATATGTAAATGTTGTTGTTGTATAATATAAATATCTAAAAACTAAAAAACTTGTAAGGGGGAATCAAGATTAGTACTCTCCGTATTTCTATACTTATTGAATTGTACATATACGCTACAAATATTATACTATCATTTTTAACAGACAAAAGTATCTTACTCTATCAAACTTTGGCCAATATACATTAAATTATACTATAATTATATTTAATCATTTACCGCATCTAAATTCATATTTTTACAATTATTAATCATACCATAATTATTAACCAAATTATCAACTATACCTTTTAATATATAATATGAATTCTACAACTATAAATTTTATGATTTTTTAAAATTATAAAATATTATTTTTTAAAAAAATTATAACTATGATTTTAACATTGCATACTAATGTTGGGCATAACGAAAAATATAATTTAATTTTTAGAAAATTAATTTAAGTCAATGCTTGGTACAAAACCAAAATTTATTTGTACGAAACCAAAATTTATTTGGCACTAAATAACCTATTCTGTTGTTAAATTAGTGATAATCTTTTTTTTTTTGGTTAAATTTACATTTAGCGACGAATTAGTAAGAGATTTGTGAGGAATATTGGGAAGGATCTACATTTTAGTGACGGATTTGAATTTCCAAACATACCACTAAATTAGAGATAATTATTGATGCAAATATGAGCCTTTTTAATTCACAATAATGAATATTTTCATTTGATTTTTTTTTTTATATCCAAACAAGAAAAAAAATTGAAAAATAAATTGCGAAAGTCATTTAGTTTCCAAACAAACCATTAAATTAGAGATAATTAAGATTCCTGACAGTGACATTTAAATTGTTTTTTAGTGCCAACTATTTTCTTTGCGTGTCTTGTCATCTTAATTCTTAAACAAACTAATAAACACTCCATAATACTACCTTTACCAAAAGTAATAATTTTTTTTATTTTGTTTTTTGTTTTTCTAATTGGAATGAATGGAAAGTTTGAGTGAGATTAATTATATTCCTATTTGTAGTTGGATTTTAGTGAAATGAATTATAAGATGTGAGAATAATTTACAACTCAAACATAACAATGTTTTAAATGAATTTTGTTTAATAAAATTATGCTCTCATTTATTTTAAGAGGAAATTTCAATTTTGGTCATATGACTATAAAAGTCTGAGTTAATACCCAAAATCATCCTCGACTATAGTGGTTTTTCTCAATTTCGTCCTAAACGACTTTGGTGACCTAATATCGTCCCAGACTTTTTTGTGTTTCGCTCAATTTAGTCCTAGACTTTTGTGTTTTTACTCAATTTAGTCCCTCATTTGTTATTCTGTCCATTTGGTCTTAAATAAATAGATAATTCAGTAATTTTAATATTGGCATCTCTTTACTCATAAACATGTGAACTGCGAAATCCTTTTTTTTTTTTTTTTTTTTTACGAATTACTCCCAGAATTACTCTTAAAACTGCGAATATAAAATTTGATTTGCAGGTCTAGGAGTAATTCTGGGTGTAATTCGTACAAGAAAGAGGAATTTCGCACTTCACAAGTTGAAAGTAAAGAGAGATCAATATTGACATTACTGAATTGTCCCTTAATTTAACACCAATTTGACGGAATAACACATGGAGGACTAAATTGAGCGAAACACAAAAGTCTGGGACGATATTAGGTCACCAAAGTCGTTTAGGGCGAAATTGAGAAAAATCACTATAGTCGAGGACGATTTTGGGTATTAACTCATAAAAGTCTTGTTAATTTAAGTCCTTAACTTTTAAAAGTGTCAATTTAGTACCTTAATTATGCAATTTTTGTCAATTTTGGTCACTCCGGCTAAATTGTCGGCCAAATTTTTCCAGAAAATTTTAATTGTTAAATGAGGGTATTTTGATCATTTCACGTCTCATTTTTTCTTCCCAAACGAGTCAATCTCTTCCTCTCCCGTTTCCGATGAATGAACTAAGATGATGGAGAAAAAAGGCTTGATGATATTAAAGATAGGGTTTAGAGGGAGAAAGAACGTCATATATGAGAGAGAAAGAAATGGACTCGCCGGAGAGACGAAAAGAGTCGTGAAATGACCAAATACCCTCATTATTTTAACTATTAAAATTTTTCGACGAAATTTGGCTGGAGTGACTAAAATTGACAAAAATTGCATAGTTAAGGTACTAAATTGACACTTTTAAAAGTCAAAGACTGAAATTAACAAGACCCCTATAGTCATATACTCATATGACCAAAATTGAAATTTTCTCTTTATTTTAATATCGTCATTGATGATGTTATTTAGTATGGTATGTAGTAGCTGAAAAAGTAGTATAACAAGTTGAGTTTTGTTTCCTCTTCTTTTAAAAGGTTGAATTATCAACTCCAAGGATCTCCACACTCTAATTCGACAGAGCATTTGAGATAATGTAAATTACCCCCACAGTCTATTCTCTCAAATACTGCCTACTAAATCAGTGACCTAAGTTCATGCGAGCTAAGTTTTGTTGCTTTAACATTACTTATTGACTTATCATTATATTAGCGTTGATAGACGCGATAGTTACAATATCATGTACCAATAGTTTATGATATTGAAAGTACATAATAATGGAATTACAAAACAACTCAATTAACAATATACACACACACATAATCTATTATATTGTCCAAGCTCTTGATCAATTTTTACTCACCTAGTTATATACAATTTTCTTGATTATCTTCCACTCATTTAGTTATAAACAATTCTCAGGAAGTATCATATCAAACAACGTAATGTAACTCTAAGTGGGTGTTTGAAAAATTGTTGATCATAAAAATTTTATCAACTTGCTTGACAAACTTTAGTTACTGAAAATATTAATAAGCTAAAGTAAATGTTTGATAAATAGTTTTTTTTTTTTTTCTCTCTCTCTTTAACTAATTGGTCCCAATTAGCCAAAATCCAACACGACGCTACTTTGAGTAGCGTTTCATTTTTAATTTTGCTTATTTATTCCCCAATTTCTTATAAAAAATCATCTAACATGAGCTCTATTATTACGGCTTGCAAACGTAAAGGAAACAGAAGTAGCGGCGGCGATAACGTTGGATGAACTCAAACGACGAAGGACCAATAAAGGTAACGGACTAACGGAGAAACATACACTATTAAGTACTCCATATTAAATACTAGGTTTAATTATAGGAAAATTTAAAATTGGATTTCTCAAGGCATAACCGTAGCATGCATAATAGGCGGCTAGTTATGTCTAAAGTCTAGTATGACAAAGGGTAATAATTTGCTTTGAAATGTACTGAAAAAGTAGTCTAACAAGTTGAACTTTATTTCTTCTTCTCTTGGTTAAATTCTCAATCCTAGGGTTCCCACATTTCAGTTTGACATAATATTTGGAAGAATGTAAATCACTCATACAATTTCTTCTCTCAAATACTGCCTACTAAATCAATGACCTAAGTCTATGCGGGCTGAATTTTGTTTCTTTTTACATTGCTTATTAACTTATCATTAGCGTTGATAGACACGATAGTTACAATATCATACATAATAATGGAATTATACTCAATTAACAATATACACGCACACGTAATGATTGATCATTCAAGTTTTAGTTTGTCAGGTCAAGTCAATAAGTAAAAATAAGTGTTTTTTTTTTAAGATAGTAAAAATAAGTGTTTGGTAACCTGTTTTGCATTCAATTTTTTTTTTATTGAAAAAAATTGTGTAAAAATTACGATCTACTTGTTTTTTAATCAATCAAAAGTTCAAAATATGTTATATCAGCATAAAGTACATAGTTCAAGTACTTATGGTAAAAAAGATATTTGTCAGTTTATTGTTGATAAATTATTGGACCTTAATTGAAGTGTTTGGTGATGGTAAAGTGACAATGCAATAGAAGTGTTTGGTGGTGGTAAAGTGACAATGCACTAGAAGAGAAGATATATTATAAAGTGGAGGGAACATAACATATAGCAAGAAAGGAGTGCTGATTTTCCCTAGCTTCTAAGATTCTAAATAAACTCAATCCCAAACGAGGAGTAAGATGACATGACAAAGTAAGGAATACTTTCAAAAAGCTTACCTACTACATTAAACAAAAAAAAAAAAAAAGTTGTACCAGAATAAATATCTTTATTTTATTAGCTTATAAGTTAATTCACGATCATGCTTGAAAAGTAAACACTTGTTGAACATATAAAATATAAACATAAATGTGCAGTTTTCAACTATGATAGAACACAGTCAACACACTCATGCCAAATGTCATGAATTCAAATATCTACGTCACCTGATACAAAGAGAATATGGTCCACATGTTGCTTGAAATGTGTCGAAAAAGTAACCGGCCCACTAGTGAAGATCCAAATATCAACTTAGACTAAAGCTTAATGGTCATCTTTATCCAAACAATCCAAACAATACCATAAACTCAACTAGAAGCCTATATACCTTTTAAGAGGGGAAAATAGCATTATTAATGCAAAGGCTAAAGCTTAATCCAAACAATACCATGAACTCAACTAGAGGGGAAAATAGCATTATTATTAATGCAAAGGCTAAAGCTTTAACCCAAACAATACCATGAACTCAACTAGAAACCTATACGGCTATACCTTTTCATATTGCATTGATATCTGTATTTTATCGAGTCTTGGTCAAAACAATTCAGGATAGAGGTATAAACTAGTCAAACTATTGGTGAGTTGCTCAAGTTCGATTCAATTACTATCGAGCCGAGCTTGAGTACTTCAGGTTATGAGTTAGACCGAATTTGAGCTTCTTAACATTCAACAAATAAAACAAACATGCCCTAAACCACACTATGCACTTGCTCATATTCCTCATCTTTTCCTATATACCAATGCATGGAAAGAATCACACAAATCAACTGCCATTTAAAAAAAAAAAAAAAAAAAAGACTTCTAAAATCCCTGTTTCAAACAGTCGGCTAAGATCAACTTCTCAGACCAGAAATCATCAAATGGTTCCAGATTTATCCATCAAAGAAAGCATCAAGAAGTTCAGAAATGATTAGATGAATTACTAAGGATCTAGTTCAAGGAAGATATGCAGGCAGTCAGATTGAACTAAGGATCTCAAACTACAGTCACAAATAGGCACGATATGATTCTTAAGAACACACAGTTTCACCCCACTGGCCTAAAATCTGTCTCCACTTGTGTGTGTCTCCATGGTGCTATAAGTTTCATACAAAATGAACACTAAAACTGGCAATTAAAATAAAATACATGATCTAACAAAGCACCATAAAGATGCACAGGTGTGAAAGAATGCTACCGTCAGTCTTAGACTCATAGTAACAAATTAAGGTTAAGATACTAAAGAGCATGATTTGAAACTTGCGGCTCAGAACTATTTCAAGCAATTAGGAAAGAGATCGGAGAAATATCAAGCTCCAGGCAATACATAATTGGAAGAATTCAGAAACATACCAACAAATTCAATTCATAAACACATGATACTATATATTATAAACCCAAAGAGTAAAAACAATACCTTGTTATATGAACCACGGCTCATCTATACTTGTACTCATTTATGTAAGTTTAAGTAGTAAAAACGTAACTTAAGACAACAAAAGTCACAAAACAGACACCGGTAGAGTTCATATACTGATATGTTATGAAACGATCAAAATTCAAAACCATTATGTCGAAAAGCAGTAGAATTTCAATCTCAATCTTACACTTGACATCTAATTGCAAATTTACGAGCTTTAACACCGAAACCTGCAATTCTATTGTTTAGCAACAGAACACAGAAACTAAGTTGCAGAGACCAATTCAAGATATCCATATTAATCATGATCATATCCTAAAGAGCTGTACACCAACATATAACACTAAAAGTCAATCGGTTTGGCCTGTATCATACCATAATTTGCCCAAACTCAATCATTGTTAGCCACATAAAATTTCTTGTCCTAAACATAATAGCTAGCAATTAATTCAATCAGATACAGATTCGAATAGCCTAGTTATCCAAGCAAAGTTCAGACGAAAATTCACCTCAGTGAATAAAAGCCAGCACAACTACAGCCCTGCTCGGCATTGTCTAGGCGCTCCGACAAGGTTACCGGAAGAGGTGTTCCGCGCAAACCCTACCGTCAAACCGCCGCAAAATACCCTCAGGTATCGGCTCCGGGTCCTCCAGGATCCGGCTTTGAAACTGACCCTAGCCAACATCCAAACCCTGAACACAATGTCGGGCCTCTCCTTGTTGATCCTCTCCACAACCCAATTTTCCACGAACGCTCCCTTCGCCGCGAATTCCGCCTTCGATGTAGTCTCATTCCTGGAATCTTGATAGAAAGGCGCCACACTGGTCTCCGCGAGCGACTCGTCGTCGTAGAAAATCTCGGCGTAAATGTGCTCGTAGTCGAGAGATATCTTCTTGTTAGGGTTCCGCGCCGTGAATTGAAACTCCCAATTCGCGGTGACGAGGTTATTCGACAGATTGAAGTTGGACACCGATAGCGAATCGGCCCGGAACTCGGGTATGCGGGGGCGGAGGACGAGCCAGATGATGAAGAACACCGTGCCGATGATGATGAACAGGGCGATGATCACTGCAAAGACGCGGCGGAGAAACATGGCGCGCCGGATGGCATCGGGGCCCGGCTGCTGGTAGTAAGGGTTGTAGTTATAATTGTTGTTGTAGGCGCGGGGTGGCGGAGCGGCATAAGCGTAGGCGGTGCCGGAAGGTGGTGGGCGGTTAGAGTAGTAGCCGTTGGAGTTGGTCGGCGGCACGCCGGCGGCAGCTGGGTAGCCGGTAACCGGTGGTGTAGCTTGATCGCCCATGATAGAGAATCCAGCACCACAGTCCAGATGACTGGAAATCGACTTAACCGAGTGTGCAGTCTGGGGCCCACCCAACACGTGGGTAAATATTCTCAACTACTCCCTCTGTCATTATTGATTTCCATTTCAGAAAGAGTTAATATTCAAATTAATTTTTGGCAGTTTTTCTTGATTTTGTCCTATTCAATTTTGGTGATAGTCATATACTTTTGCGATTTGCTCAATATAGTCATTCGTTTATTTTTGCGAGTTTGCTCAATGTAGTCTTTCGTTTATTTTTTCATTCATCTTATGTTAAATTTGAGGGTAAATTTATAATTGTCATAATTGGTTTTACGTATTAAGATGCGCACGTAATTAGTATTCTGGGAACTCCTATTTATTATGGAGAACATGGGTAATCGTCGTCAATGTCGGGTTCCTCATGGCTAGTCCGCCGTCTATGGGCATGCAACATGTGGATCTATCGATGGAACTCATGCAAACTGGTCTTGATTCCAAAAATGTGCACTGGATAATTCACGCATTACGATCCTAGCTGGCAAAAAATCACAAGAAGGTAAACTATGTTGCCCATATTTGATTGACTCAAATCAAGAAGTAAATATATTGTTTCCATGAGTACATAATATGTTAATTTTGATTATGAAAAACATGTACCAAATACTAAAAAATACACTTTGAGTGAACCCCATCTTGTGATTCTAACCAACAAAAATCTACAATGATAAACTAATTTAAATTATTTATGACTAACTAACTCAAATCAAGAAGTCTAATACTCAATTCTCACAAGTACATAATCTAAACATGATTTCCTCAATGCGCATAATAGATCCTCATCTATGTCTCCATGATATAACTATTGCCAATACTTATACATTGTATAGCATATTAATGGAGTTATGGATAGTAAGGTGTACTATTTTGGAGAAAATACCAGAGATCATAAGGCCCAATCCATGAAGAAGAATGAGGCAACAATAAAGCCTAACAAATATTGCCCATTGCTTAGACTATGGGCTAATTATATTGAAAAAGATGATGATAAAACATTCACCCAACATAAAGGAATGTGGGACCAAGGTTCTTCTTCTTTGGATTAGTGACACACATCTTGTGAGTTGTGACACTCTTACGCTTGTTTGGGTAAACTATACAAGGATAGCATGCTAAACTCTATCAACATTATATTAAAACATCAATTGTCATTTTGTTATACTATGGATCACGACACAAAAAATTCTGTACTTTCAGTTAACATTTCTGTACATGTAAACAAATAGCTTGATAATTGCTGACACATAATATGATAGCTACAGGACTATAGATACATAATGTGAAAGTTATTTTTGGACCAGGGTCTATAATGCAAGGTAGACCCTGGTCCATGGTATAATTTGCCTTAAAACATAGTATGTTTTTTGACTTGTTTGTGAAAGTCATATATGGATAGCTTACAAACTTGCCTAATAATAAAGTGCAAATCCACTTATCATATTGTACAATGTTGAAAAATGTACACTAACAATAAACAGCATGACAAATCAGTATAATTCCAATAAATGTCAACAATGTACAATGTTATACAACATATTCTTACACTTGCAGTGGGAAAAAGGAATTAAAAAACAGGGTTTATATCCTCAATATGTACACTTCACTAAATAAAAGAATAACAAAAACATTATAGAAAAAGAAACAAAAAAAAGAAAGAAAGAGGGAAAGTAGACAGATGTAAGCATTTCTCTTGGAGAATTGAACCAAGCAAAAAATGCAGAAGGCTAACCTTTTGGATAGTAATCATGAACTCTGAGCAGACTCTTCCAGCATCATTCCTTTCAGGCTCTTAGCTAACCAGATTGCGGTTTCCCTCGGGGAGACCTTCTCTTTCCCGAAAGGTTTCAGAACGACAGCCAGCTCTTCTAATCTATTATGCTCGAGCAAGTCAGCTGAGAGTTCTAATAGCCCTTCGAGCGCCTCTGCCCTCTGCCTGAATGACTTTACGTCTAATATCTCTTTTACTGGCGTTTCCTCTGCTGCTTTTGCCGGTTCACAAGAATCTTGAATTGGAGCCGGAGAGCTGTTGGGGTTGCTGAGGTTTTTCGTGTCTATTTCCTTGGTTGCAGTGTCGGGCTCGTCTCTTACCACGTTTATCAGCTTCCCAACAACATCTGCGTTTCTCTCCGCAGTTTTGATCAGTGGCTGCTCACTACCAACTCGGAAGCTACTGTGCCGGATCACGTGTATGACATCATCAAAAGCCGGTGTAGTGTGACTAGGGGATGGTTTATCGATATCCTGCAGAAAAGTCCCGTTCTCGGGCAGTAAAGTCTCCAGCGTTGTTGACACAGGAGGGATAACGGGGGAGGGATTGGACGGATCGGTTGGTGGCAATAATAGTTCCTTCAAAGTGAACTTGTCATCATCCTTCAATACTGAAATGTGGTTATTCTTTTGGCTCGAAGAAATGGGAGCAGCAGTTGGAGTGGCACCATTGGTTGCTGAAGAGACGAATTCTTTTACCATGTGCTTGTCATCGCCACCGGGCACGGGAATGGCGGGTGACTGCTCCACGTCAGAACAGCTAGCGGGCGTTCCGGTTGGAGCATCGTCTTTGGAACCAACCGTTGTTGATTCTGAATCTGGGAGGGCGTTCTCCACCGCTACAATTGGATCATCCATTTGTTGATGGCGTTCCTCGAAAATGTCATCCGGGCTGTCTTCGAATTTGATCTTATGTTCAAGGTTATCCCGGGATGAACCATCGGGAACATCAGACTGCGTGGAGGTAGTAACCGAACAAGACGGTCTTGATCCTAGGCTGTCTGTATCTATAGCCTGTTCAGCAAGTTTAACAAATGGGGTTGTCGTCGAGTCACAAACTTCAAATCCTTGAATTGATACTGAAGAGGAAGCGGAATTGCTACTATCCTTTGAAGCATGGATATGAAAGCCATGAGACATGGAATTGGGGCTCACTTCGGGATCCACAGAAACTGGAGCAGCATCATTCCCGGCTTGCCTTATCCTCGAAGGAAACGATGGTCGCCTAATTAAACTAGGAGGCGTTTTTTGTCTCACCCTTGAAGGCAATCCCTCTTCCTTCACAGGCCCCGGAGAAACCCCCTCGTGTTTAGGCTTAGTCTTCGGGGACGATTCAATAGCGGGCAACTACACAGAAAAGTTAAAAACAAATGCATAAACTAAGCAAAACCCGGGAAAGCTAATTAGACCAAATAAGTTAAAAGCATTGATACCTGATGCTTCAGAGAAGGCATTAAATGCGCCCGTTTTACAGATCCCTCGACATTAGTCCTAGAACTAGGGCTAACAGAATTTGGCTTCGGGACTTTAGGCGACACTTCAAGAGCTTTCTGTGTGCCCGGAGAACTAGACTTTGCTCGGTTGCCTCTCATAGGAGAGCTATTTTCTCTACCTTTCCCTTCTTTCAATGCCATCATTATATTCCTTATCGTTCTAGGTTGTTTAGATTCCAAATTAGATCTCTTTTCGTTCTGCAAGAGATTTCCCGCCGCCTCCTGATCCTCCGTCTTTTCACTACAAGTATCCGTTCCACGTTCATCCCCGTGGCCACACTCAATTTCATCATCGGCAAAGGCCAAATTGGCATCGGACCCCTTATTATTGTCACAATTCAAAGCCAAAACATGGATGTTTTTCTCGCTCGACATAAAACTATCTCTATCGCTGCAAGAGCTCGTGCTACTTAGGCTTTCGGCCATACTCTTTCGACTGTCATTACCCGTGCTCCCAGGTTTTTCAAGCGACCTAGCTGGAGGAGGATTAACAGACGGGCGATATTGTTCAACATAGGACTGCAAATATGGGTGTTTCAGGAGCTCTGATGCCTGACAAAGTTGAGCTCAAGTAATCAGTAAAACTCACAGAATAAAAAACTTCAAGAATCTGTTTTCGAAAGGGCTTACACTAGGCCGATGCTCGGGATTCTTTCTTAGCATGCCCTTAATAAGTGCTTTCCTGTTTAAAATCATCCTCACATCAGACCAGACACCCATCCCGAAAAATGTATATATATGTAAAACCGGAATTTATCTCCGAACAGTAAAGAACCATAACGACATAAAGGCAAGGAAAGAATGGAAATGTTATAGTGAGAGCTTTTGCAATCATAAAACGGTGGGTGAGGAAAGAAACAAGGCACAAGTTATGCTCGGGAATATAGAGAGCGAGGGAGAAATTGATGAATAAGAGACTATTTTATGAATAACATTTGAACTCGAGAAGTAAATACTTACAAAGATGGAGAATAACAAGAAGGAAGAGGCCCAATGGATGATCGGTTAATCTTGCTTATCAGTCCCGCCATGTCCTGAAACATAATAGGACAGAAGAAACTACAAATGAATATTGGCTTCCGGATTAAACAGAGACTATCGAAGAAAGTGTTCATATCTTACAAAAGCTTTAAATGCAGGCCGATGTGCAGCCATTTCATATATACAGCAACCTGGTCAAGAAAACAATATTAATCGTGCTTTTAAATCGTGATATGAAATATCACCGAGTATGGGTCAATATTATACTAACAATTGGACTTCGGTCCACAATATTGGCATTGATCGACATGAATTGATATCTTGACTTACCTAGAGACCATATATCTGATTTAAAACCGTAAGGAATGTCTGCAAGAAGTTCAGGGCACATGTAATTGGGAGTTCCAACAACCTGAAGACGAAGCCACAAGGATATTAGTTCATACGGGGGATCTAACTGCCTAGATTGCCAAGCTTCTTTCGAGCATTTTCTATCGTCTATATGTTAATATAGATACTCAGACTTATTTCTAGAAATTTTAAGAAATAAATTTTAAAAAAAGTTGAGTATTTAGCACATACCGAAGAGGCCAGGTCATCTGCCTTGAGTGTTTTAGCAAGTCCAAAATCCCCTGTACAAACACGAATCATCAAAAGGATAACCAATTTTTAGTTGGGAATCACTAAAGAACGGATTTTTGTGATTCCAAATTGAACAAATGAACAAAAACGCCAAACTTACCAAGGCGAACATCTTGATCCTTTGTAAGAAAGATGTTAGAGCACTGCCACAGCGTCATAAATGAGTTAGTCGAGGTAAATATATATGAAATCGAGCATACAAAACCCCGAGTACAATAAGAGATAACAAATACATACTTTCAGGTCACGATGTAGAACATAATTCGAATGTAGATATTCAACGGCCAAGAGTAACTGAGTGAACCACTTCAAAAGTTTCTGCACGAGAACATTGTTTTTAAAGGACAAACAATCCCCAAATGAAGACCGTAAAGCAATTATAATGAGCTCTATGATAATAGTAATTCGAGGGAGTAATGCTATATCCTATCCTTCAATCCATCTCACAATATCCCGAGTTGATACCTTGAAATAATTAAGTCAAATCTACGACATACCTCTTCCGGGAAACATTGTCCATTCGCTTTCTTCATCAGTTCAGCCCTATAAAAGTTAAACCATTAAAAGCACTTAAATTTGAAACATACCGATATAATTGTTCTTATGGACTACGGTTTCTTAAAAACTTACATGTCACCACCTTCACAGTAGCCAGTAACAATGCAAACATAGCAGCCCTGTATTACAGTTTACACGAGATTAAACATACATTTACATTAGGAGAACAGATCTTACCATAAAAGCACGGCAATGGTTTAATTTAGAACACAGTGCATCTCACCTTCTCCACCCATGCTTCCTTGAATTCAACAATATATGGGTGTTGAATCCTTGCAATTAATGCCATCTACAAATCCAAAGTTCAAAGATATTTATATAAGAATATCCCTTAAATTTTATCTGATAAAGATGAACCTGGGATTACAAATCAAATAAGTGATCTCTAGTTGCTTAACTTAGTCTAAACAAAACTTATTATTTGGGAAGTTTTTATCCATGGAGGTAGCTACTTACAGTCAAAATAGAAATTTCTTTTTTGTACTAAATGTTTCAAACAAATCCCAGGTGAATCAAGTCAAAGGGGATTCAGAAATGGAAATTATCAATTCATTCTTGACTCCAAATTCAGGAAGCCATGATATGAGCAAACAGAAGAAATTAAAAGTCATAATCAACATTAAGATCAATTGAAGCAAACAATGCACCTCCTGATGAGCAGATCTTCTGCAACGCTCAGTCTGCCGAGCTAACCGAATCTTCTTCAGAACATATCTAATCATTTGACACAAGAACCAGAATGACAACAAAATTAATTCTTGGAAGAGAAAAACCTTAAACCCCACACCATAAAACCAAACAAAAAGGAATAAAAATCATTACTTTTTCCTCTCTTGTTTGTGATGAACTAGAATAGCAGCACCAAATGCCCCTCTGCCAATCTGCTCCATGATCTCATACTGATCCATTCTTGACTCCATTGCTGATTTGCTGCTACTCCCCAATTTTTTACCCGCCCCGGAAAAAGCAAAAAGTAGAACAGAATTTGAAAGTTTCAAATCACCCAAAGAGCGCAAGCAATGAATCAATCAATCAAAACCCACTCCGGCCCTTGGATCTTCTGCGACCCATTTCCAGATCAGACCCAAGGTAAACAGCACAACCAACCCAAACACATAAGCATATGCCTGTCTGTGCTTTTTGAGTATCAAGGAAAGGAAAATGACAGTCCTCTTTTGAGGAGGAGGAGGGGCATGTGAAGGTGTTTATGTGTTATGTTGTTGTGCTTTCTTTATTGGATTTGTTTATTTCTGGAGCTGAGCTGATTTGAAGAAACAGTTGTCACAGTTCCCAAGTGCTCAAGTTTTTTGGGAGAGAAAATAGTTTTTTTTTTTTTTTTTTTTTTGAAAATAGTTTGTGAGTAATATTTTAGTACAATTGTGATTTAAGTGAAAGATATGCTTTATCAGTCTAATCTTGGGTAGGTAGTAGGTTAAGTTACTGGTTCCATGGGGGAGAAGAAAGATGAATATTAAATTCCTATACTGTCCTTGCTATTTCCTATTTTTCACCTTACCTAAAAGGACAACATATGAATATGAAAATGTAAAAAAATTTGATTTATGGTAAAGCTCACTGTCGTTATTCCAAGTGTGTTATATTTGATTCATACTTGATTAGTTCAAATCAAGTAGATCAATAGACAACTCACGCGGACTGTCGATCTTTGAATCTTATGTGATTACTTCCAAGTTTTAAGTAACTTTGATTATATTGAGTATTATTTACATTTGTGTTGAATCTATTGATAGTATTTTGTACAATAAGCTATATCATATATGATTATATCATATACTATTAGTATCAATATTGATTGACACGACCAAAAAAAAATGTAATTATATATTGTATATAAGTCAAATCCTAACATATTTAAAAATATGAGGCATAAGGGTTCAATTGCTCTAAACGAGAAAATCAAACTCTTTTATTTTAAATTTGAACTAGAGTAAGTAGAGAGATGTGATTTAAATAGTTCGCCACTCTAATTGTTATATTGTCAAATAATCATTTGAAGAATAGTTTCAAATAGTTGGAATGATCTTCTACAGAACTGATCAAACCATTCTCCAGCAACTAAATTTTAAATTTTAATATGAGGTTAACTTAATTTTCCATATACATTTTACAATGATATACTTAAGTGACTTAAGTATATCATTTTAAGTATATCATTGTAAAGTGCGACTTAACAAATTAGAGAATGTACTATATAGCACTTGAAAAATTGATATCTTTTATTTCGTAAAGAGTGATTGAATAGGTGAAACATGATCTTTGTATTTGAAAGTCACAAATTTAATTATTGCTAATATCTTCTCAATGAGTTATATTAATAAGTAGTGATTACAATTTTTTTGTTAATGAAACAAAAAAAAAAAAGAATTGTTTTTTTGTTCATGTATTAACACCTATGTATTTTACAAAGGAAGGGGACACCCACATATACTATCTACGCCTTCACCAAAGCTCGAACCTAAGACATCCCATATAAGGGGCCAATCGGGTACCAGTGGACTACAAGCCACTTGGTATGTATTAACACCTATGATCTAATCCATTGTGTGTCTGTGTTTTTATTTATTTATGTTTGTCAGAAAAGTTGAACTAATAAAGAGAGGGAAGAAAAATAGTAAATTTAGAGTCGTCGCCAATTGACGATCACCCTGATGCGCCTACAGAGTGTGTGAAAGATACGCGCTTACAAGTCATAGTCAAGCATACCTAATTTCTCTAAAATATATTTTTTTCAATTCTAATAAAAATTTAAATTAACAAAAACTCTTAATTTCTCTCTTATCTCTCATCCAACTAAGTAAAAAATTGACAAAAATCAATAAAAACCCTTGAACGGTGTTGCTCTAAAATTTGTTATTCAAATTTCAAATAAATAATATAAAAGGTACTAAAAAAAAGAATATAAAAAAAATATTGTTAAAAGAATATAAAATAGACCAGACAATCAAGTCATTTCACATCAATTATTTGGATAAATTATTGTTTGAAGTTGTCCAAAATAAAAAATAAAAAAGAGGGCAAAACCAATTAAATATTTGAAGCTGTTAAATATTAGGAATTAGTGCGAAGCTGACCTCAATGCATTTGTTTGCTCCTCGCCGACAAAACTACTTTTTGATCCTAAAACAAAACGAGCTTTCTCAATTTTAGCAAACTCCCCAATTACCAATGATTGATTGATTGTGGATGGATGTATATGAGAATTTTATCTATTTATTCATGTGAACAAATTTTCAAAAAAATAAAAATAAAAATCCAATTGTTTTCAACATTTTCATACGTGATTTGTAAGATATTATACAAGAGCAGAGTTTATCTAGTGTAACTTTTAAATAATAGATGTAGATTTTTGTCGTTATCTTAAAAAAATAGATTTAAATTATTAATATGAGTAGTGATTTATACATTCGATCATTAGTATTTTCTTTTTAGATGTTGTTGATGTTTTGTTGCATACTGACCATACGGTCATTTTTAAAGGATACCCTCTTAAGGTCGATTTATCAGTGACAAAAGAAAGAAAAATATATTTACAATGTTATGTAATTTGAAGATTAAATTTATAAATCATTATTATTTTAGAAATAAAAACTATTATCTATTAAAATGAAGCTTAGCTTAATAAATAAATAAAAATTGCAAACACAACATGGAAGGTTTCAACTAAAATCTTATTTGTTTAGTTAGCTAGTGGAGAAAAATTTAAAAATTTCTCAAGACTATGAGAAAATATAAAATAAAAATGAAAATAATTAGGTTATTTTTTAAATGAAAAAGGGTTTTGCAAATTGATTTGGTACACATATAATAGTGTGTACTTAATTAGAACAATTGTATTCAATTCAATCGTTTGGATCTAAATTAATTAAATAAATTTTCATTATTATCAGTGTAACTTAAAATTTAGAAGTGCATTTTAACTCATGTTTTAGACAAAATTAATAGTAAGGGGCATGTTAACACGTACTTTGAGCTACTGTTGACGCACAAAATACATGTATATAAGAAGTTATCTCAAAACCGTCAAGAATAATTATTTTGTCTTGATGATTGTTGCCTTCTCTAAGCATTTTCTTGTATAAATAGTAATTATTTATATTGAAGAATAATTCATTTTCTAACAAAACTAGTTACTATTCTGCTACTTTAATTTATACATACACTGGAATTATACTTAGTCTCTCGAAATTATTTTAACAACATTATACAACCATTTCTAGTCACTTTTTATTATTATTACTCTATTTCTAATTTCGAATATATTTACATACTAAAACTAGTACTTAAGAGATTTAAAAAAAAAAATCCAATATATAATCACCTTCAATCTTGCAGAGTCAAAGTTGAGTATTATGAAATGATTAGGGATTTAGGGTGAAATGTGTGTATTAAAATAAAATAAAAAATTAATTTAGAAAAATACATTATCCGATGGTATTTGCTGTCAGCTTATGATAGCCACGTGGTTTTCTCAAACACTTGTTGTTGTTTTGTGTTTGGACACGTGATAGTCGATATAATTTTTTAAAAAAAATCATACTTTTCTATTTATTTATTTTCTCTTTCTTCCCATTTTCATTTCCTTCGTTTAGAGGATCTCCAACCCATCTATCTCCAAAATACCAAATTTTTTCAGTAAATGTCACATCAGAAGGAATATTTTCAGCATATTCTCATACCAAATTTTATTCATCTCCAACCCATTTAAACCAAAACACCAAAATACCAAATTTTTACACTAAAATAATTTGATTTTTCAATTATTAGTTCGAATTTAATTAGTTTAATATAACTTGTGATGTAAATAATAATTTTTATTAACATTAATATTTTTATAACATTAATTATTTTAAAAAATCAAATTTAACAATATTTTTAAAAATTTAATTTATTCCACAATGATAATATAGCATACAACATCTAGTACATTAAATTACATATGTTGTATGTATTTTAACTTTTATTATGTCCTATGTTTGATGTGTTTGAAATTTTAATTAATATATATTCAATATTAGTCTTGTTTCGATCGCCTCAATGAGATCTTTCAAATGGTATAAATTTTATTTAATTATACAAACTTTAAATATATGTATTTAACAAAATAAAAAATTACATATAAAACAAATAAATGATACAATTGTAATTAGAAAAAAGAAACAAGGGCAAAATGGTACATTTTCTACCCTTTTACATTTGGCGTTAATGAACAATGTTGCGCCAAATTTGGCGCAGCACTGTTCATTAACGCCAAACATTTTGGCGTTATGGAGTTTTGCAGACTCACGTCGGAGTTGCAAAAATGGTGATATGGGGTTAGAATTTGAAGATTTGAAGCCCATTGAAGATGCTCTTATAAATTTCATTAATCTTTTTTTTTTTTTTCTTTCTAGTATGTTTTGTTGGATCAACAAGAAATAAGTGTGTACAAAAAGAGTTTTCTTTTTATGCATACACATTATGTAATTTACATGTCATTTTAAAAAATATTTGTAGGCTAAATAATACTTTGTAATGCTTTAATTATTTGCTTCCTTTCTTTAACAATGTTCCTGAGAATAACCTATTTTCCTTGCAAGGAGAATATAGAGGCAATTTATATCCTACATCACGGCGCGCATTGCACTATGCGCCCAGATGCAAAACGACGTCGTTTTAATTTTTTTTTTTTTTAAATTTCCCGCCCCAGTGAATGGCAGTAATTTTTTCTTTAAAAAAAACCGTTGTTCAAGAATGTACATAATATTATACTAGAATACACATAATTGTATACATGAATGTACATAATAATTATATAACAAAATATACATACTCTTTTTAAAAGATAATACACATAATCTAACATAATACATAATAAACATAAACTTTTAACATAATACACATCAACTATTAACATAATACACACAAATTTTCTGATTCGGATGTACATAATTGTATAAAAAGAATGTACATAATTGTATAAAAAATGTACATAACTGTATGAACCAATACACATAACTGTATGAACAAATACACATAACTGTGTGAACAAATACATATAATCCCAGCAACTTCCTACCGCGCCTCCCAAAACGACGTCGTTTTGAGAGGCGCGCGGCGCACAGTGCTATGTGCGCCGTGGTGTAGGGTATAACGATTGGAATATAGATTCTTAGGGCCCCTGGTATTAGGTTATTCTTGAATCCCCAAGAATAGTTTAAAGTTGCTATTTTCTATTTTATTCCCAATTAAATTTATTTCCTATTTCACCACTACCACCGCCGCCGTCATTTCCACCACTGCCACCGTCACCACCACCACCACCACCGCCCCACCACCACCACCACCGCCAACATATATTTTGTTAAGGGTATTTATGTCTTTTAAAACTTATTTCATTTATATTCCTTAAACCAACCAAACACTGTAATATAATTCCTAAAGTCTATTCCTTCGCGAACCAAACAATAGAATATAATTTCTATTCTATTCCTTGCCTATTCCATTCCTTATGGAATAACATTCCTATACCTCAAAATTCAATTCATTATGTGAACCAAACGTGGTGTAAAAAATATATAACTTTTAGTACAAAATGTCCTCAATGAGTTAATATTTGGTAAAAATGTTACAAATTAAAGACATTTTAAAGTCAATAATTGAACGTGAAAACAAATTAATATTTAATAATTAAAAGCAAAAATGTTAGTATTTCAAAAGTGAAATAAATCTTTATGTTTTTTTTTTTTTTTGAGTAATAAGAAAAACCTGTGTAATAGCCTATGAATTAAAAACTCCATACAAAGCGCACAATCAAGAATTGATGGTATTTGACGGGACTAAATCTTTATATTTTAATGTGGCAGAGTTTAGGGAGCGCCATATGCCGTGTTGCTGGCTATCATTATATCGTTGGTTCGACTCTCATTAGTGCGTCGACGGCTATAATGCGCACATGAATATTCCGCTAAACGACACACATTTCCACTTGATTTCTCTGCTCACTTTGTCTTCAAACTTCAAGTCTTCATGGCCCCATCACCTTACTAAGACCTACTCGTCTCCTATTACAACCATTCTAATTAAATTCTTCTCCATAAATATATATAATCAACATTATTTTTAATAGCTCACACTTCAAATGCCTCTTTTTAAAAATAGATAACAGTTAATAATCGGATCATTAACTGTAAAATTGAGAAATTTACTTTTAAATGTATAAAATTATATTAAAGAGTTTTGTGCAATAATATATAGAGTAAGAATTAACTGGCTAATCTCACACACACATATATAGTCACATTGTCGGAATACCATATGCTTTGTGAGAACAAGAATATTTTGATTATATCTAGTGGTTGAAGAAAGAAGAGAAAATAATATAGCTAGTGATTTCTTCCAAAATTACTCCTATTGTTATTTATTTATTTATTTATTTATTTATTATTATTATTATTATTATTATTATTATTATTAAACATGCATGACAACACGAGAGTAAGAGATATCAAAATTTTTTCTTATATGTGTGCTTATAGAAATTTGTATTTAGTGTCACACTGTTACGTATTTTAGTACCCTATTTTAAAAATAGAAAGAGTGGAAGTGTTTTGGTAATACCAAGTACTTAAAAGAAAAAAACAATTATTTTTGCCAAAATTACCCATCTTATTTCTTGTTTTGACATGACAATAGAGACGTCGAAATCTTTTCTTATATATATGTGTATAAATTTTTTCTTTAATGCCTCCTTTAAAAAATAAAGGCATATGCCGGATTATGGAAGGTGTAGATTGAATTCCTTGTGTGCGCATGATGAAGACTATGGTTTGACCATTGGACTGATTGCGCGACTCACGATTTACATCTACAAAGTGACTCTAGAGGCAAAGTCCGATCCTGTGGGCTTAAGATTAGTTCAACGGACGAAGTTGAGATCACCCAAGTATATAAAAAAAAGTATGTATTTTGATTATATCAAATGGTTAAGAAGAAGTTGTCTATCATTTTTTCTAGCATGACAATTAATATCAACATATGTAACATCAAAATCTTTCTATAAAAACATCGTGTGTGCATATATTACGCTTAGCGAAAACACATCACACAAAAACAAGAAAACAACCTCCCATGATTGAGTAGTTGTTCAAGAAACTAAAGAGTCTTTCTCATTTGTCATATTCTTAATAAATTTGTGCGTGTTATCTTCATACAGGAACAAATATGCTAATCTTTTCCATTTCTGTACCAGGTTTATAAAATGTTCCCAAGTCCCAAAGAGACAAATTGTGTTCTGTTAAAAAGAGATTGCAGGTTTATAAAAAGTAATGGTTGTCCATTTTGGTTGATTATTAGCTAGGTCTAATAATTGTAAAGAAAGCCTCCAAATTAGGCTTTCCTCGAAGCTTTGCTCTTGGAATCTTTGTATATGTTACTGGAGGAGACATGAATGGCATCTTGGAGGTCTGGCTATGGTGGATCATAACATGCGTTATGTTTGGTTGTCATCATGATCCATGACACATCATCAACATTATTGGATGTGAACCTTATGGTATTTATTTCACATGTGTTATAGGGTGTTATTATTGGGTCCAGATAGTCAGATAAATCGAATTTAAAATATTTGCATGAGTTTAGTGGAATGGTCAAAACCCGAAAATTTAGATATGTTATCGAGGCTCTTTTTTGACTTTGTTGGAGCTGTGTAAGGCAGGATATAGAAATTTTATGTACAAGGAGGTTGCACAAATCAAAGAATACTTATTGTAATATTTACTTATTACTCATATCATTAAGGGAGACTCTCGACAGTAGAAATTAATTTTAAAGGTAAAAATTTGTGTTAGACCATCGCACGGGTCTTAATTCGTGAGATGAGTCGAATCTTTGATTAATGAGGTCAAAGATCCGACTCATTAATCCACTGCTGGAAATTATGAAATTTCCGACCACCTGAAAGTGATCTTAAATCAAATTGAAAACAAAAAGTGGTCGAAAATAGCAACAAAGGTTTTTCCGGACACCAAAAGTGATCGAAACAAAGTTTTCAACTTAATTTAAGATCACTTTCAGGTGGTTGGAAATTTCAGAATTTTCAACAGTGATCAAAGGTCCAATCCGTCTCATGAATTGAGACCAGTGAGATGGCCCAATTCTAAATTATTTTAAGTGATAAATTATAAACAAAATTATTGATCAATAAACAAATCCAATGCCCCTCCTAATATCATAGAACTCAGACATTAACTTTTTTTTTTTTTGAAAACACTAAGACATTAACTAATATAGGATGTGCCAAAGACCTTGTGGTCAAGCGGTATAATTGTGACTCGTTTAAATAAGAGGTCTCAGGTATGAATTTTAGTGGGATATTGACTCTTTTCTTTGTACTTCAGTACTTTGATACTGGACGACAAATAGTAAGTGCGGACTAACTATACCTGTAAATGCATCAATATGAGACGCTTCACTTTCAATCTTTTCTCATGTGTTATTATAAATGTATGGTTGTACTTTGGAGATTTCTTTAAACATTTGAAGAAGCATATTCAATAAATATACCAAGTACACATGCATGTTACATCCTTAGAGTGTCCCAGATTGGGTGGGATCTTCATACAACATGGTGGATCTGAAATTTTCCTGCCAGCTTATGTTATAGCATTCACTATCTTAAACCCCACATGGGCTTATCTTAATTATTAATTATCAATTATTAATGTTAGTAAAAAAAAAAGAGAGAAAGAAATTAAAAAAAAAAGCCATTTTCAGTCTTAAGTTATACTATGTCTAAGTTATTAAATGTGTAAAATTAATCTATGAATTTTTGCTCTGTCTAATAAAAATTGTTAATTGATTAACCAAAAAAATAGAAGGCATGAATCCTGATCTAACAAGATCTTTTTAGTTATTTGTACAATTTTCTTTTTCTTAAGTAGGTTAGTCCGAGCATTTTGTAAGGGAGGAAGAAGACTATACAAATGTCTGATCGAAAAATATACTAAATTAGTGTTTATACCTGTTTTAGAACAATTTCGGTCAAATAAGACTAAAAACAGTCACTTGAGCAAAAATTAAAGAACTAAATTTACACCCCTAATAACTTCAAAGTTGTTCTAAACTACGAGTACAACTATGGGACTAAAATTACCAAATCCCCACAAAATTGTCATTAAAAATAAAAGAAGAAATTTCCACAAAAGAATGTATTCTTCCTTTTTCCTGTTACAAAAATCAGAAGCCAATCTCTAGATCAACTTCACACACCACTCCTTGATTGTCTTGCATACATTAAAAAAAATGAATAAAGTAAAATTTGCTATATAAACATATATACTTATAGCAAAACTTTACACACAAAAATAAGCAAGAAATGTTCACAAAGAAAAACCCAAAAGAAATAGATGTCAGCATACATAAATCTATACATATATATATCAGCTTTGCAGCCCTTCAGATTTCTGGTGTATAAACTGCAGAAAGCAACAGTATGTTATGTGTTATGTGTACATCACTTTGACAAAAACTGTTCTGAGAAGCAACCATAAACCTAGGAATGAAACAAAGGAAGATTTCATCAGATGTTTGGTCTGAGTTTATATAATGATGTCAAGAATTGATGAACTCTATCTACATATGTAATCATAATTGACTTAATTACCTGGAGTGCTTGTTGGTTCGGGTTAAAAAGCAAACGACTTTTGGCAATGCGGGGGAACTAGTAGCGTGAAGCGAATGGGCGTTTTTATGCAATAATGCTATTTGCCACTCATTGAGCATCGGAAGAACTAAACGAATCTGGAAAATCTGTTGGCTGTGGAGAAATAATGCTTTCTTTGCTATCGTGACTAAGGTAACTGAAGTCTCCGGTTCGTTCATTCTGCCAGTTCTTCAGCATTTCGGATAGAGGTAGAGAGAAATCGTTAGCCGAAGAAGAAGAATCCTCCTCGCGTTCTTCAGGCTTCCATCTCTCGATCAATTGGGCTAGCACATTGACAGCATGCCCCATTTCAGGCCGACGATTAGGCTCCCTTGAAGTGCAATGCCCAGCCAATTCCGCGATGATGCAAATGCTGTTATGGATATCTTCTTTCGCATTGAGAGCCGGATCGATGGCAGCAATCAGCTTCTCTCTGTTCGATTTCATTTGCCAAAACCACTCCACCAAATATCGGCTTTCTTCTGTACGCTGTTCATCAAGCGTTGTTAAGCCTGTAAGAAGTTCCATCAAAACCACCCCGAAGCTGAACACATCCACTTTGGTTGTAATTTTCCCCGTCACTGAGATTTCCAGACAATAATAACCGGGAAAAAAAATTAATTCTGGCCATCGAGAGACAAAGAAACCAACCACTATATGCACATTCATGCTCACCAATATAGCAAATTGGAAAGATAAACCGGTTGAAAAGAGGTCTTACCTGCATATTCGGGAGCGAGGTATCCAAAGGTTCCAGCAAGAGTAGTGGCTACAGATATCTCTCGATCAGGAGCAAGTTTCACCAAGCCAAAATCGGAAACTTTAGCTCGAAAATCATTCCCAAGAAGAATATTGGATGACTTGAGATCGCGGTGGATGAAGCTCTGGTGCGTGAGACTATGAAGGTACTCCATCGCTCTAGCAACGTCTAAAGCAATGATCAACCTCGTTGACCATGCCAGAGGCTTCAAGCTGAGTTTCCTCCAGTGGAAAAGATGCTTACTTAAAGCCCCTTGTGGCACGTATTCGTACACCAGAAGCCTCTCATTTCCCTCGACTGAGTAACCCAAAAGTGACACAAGGTGGCGATGGCGAACCTTAGAAAGAACAGCAATCTCTACCTTAAACTCGTCTAGTACTTTATTATTAAGAATCTTGGCTTCCATTCTCTTCACTGCAAGCTGAGTGCCATCTTCGAGTGCCCCTTTGTAAACTACTCCAAAACCTCCTCGACCAACCTCGTTATCCGGGGAAAAATTGTTAGTTACAGTGCGAAGGATCTGAAAAGGGATGATTAAGTGTGCGGCCTCAGTCACATAACTATATTCACTGATTTCACTCCCCTTACTACTTTTACCAAAAGCATGATTTTCCGGTGGCTCGATAGTGGACTCATCAGTGATCGTAATCTTAATGTCAGGTTTGGGTTGGTCTTTGGGATGGAACCCAGTTGCCCCATAAATGTTGTTCGATTTTTTACTCTTACAAATGTAGCAAATATACGTGACACTTAGGTAAACAATAATTGTGGAAACTATAGTAACAGCCACAGTAATGCCAACGGTAGACCTTGTAGTAGAAGCCGAGTTGTCCACTGGGGAAGGCGCTGGACTTTGTAAGAATAGTGGCTGATCGTTATCGGGTGAGGAACCATCCCCTGGAAACTCGGGATTTTGTATGTCAGGACTTGGAGGACTCGACACATTTCCATTAGCTGTTAGACCAGGATTGCCATCAGTGACAACTTTCACTCCTTTGTTAAATTTCGGTAGTGGTGGATCAAAGCGATTCCAACTAATTTCCAACAATCTCAAAGATTTCAAAGAAGTTAATCTGTCTGGCACTTTACCGTGCAAATGATTCCCAGGCAAGTGAATTTCAACGAGCGAATTCAAGGATGCAAGTGAAGGACTCAAGGTACCATCGAGATTAAACTTTGGCAGATTAATAATGGAAACCTTACGGCTTGGATTACAGGTGATCCCCCACCAATGCCCGTCGCAGGGGTCGTTGCCAATCCATTCAGCTGCAAGACGAGGCGGATAGTTCAAATACTGAAGAAACTGCAATAGAGCATTAACTTGAGGAGCACAAGGCTCACCGGGTTCCTGTTGACAGAAAGAATTTGAAGAGTAAGTGACTTTAGCAGCTCTAAACTTTGGAATTGGACCCATCAGCATATTACTGTCCAGCTTCAAAGATTGCAGATTCAGATCAGCCAAAACTTGGGGAATCACACCAACAAGATGATTCTCGTTTAAGCTGAGATCCTTTAAAGAAGTCAAATTCCCGATACTACCAGGGATTGGTCCATTAAACCTATTCCCATGAAGCCACAACGATACAAGGCCAACCATGGATCCTATGACATCAATTGGACCAGTCATCCCGCTACCTTCCTGGTTATTCAACCACAAAATCTGCAGCATTGAGTTGCGAAAACTGTTTGGTATCGTACCACTAAGCCCATTGCTAGACAGTTTCAATACAGTGAGAGATGGAAGCTCCCCAAAATATCCAGGCAATGGTCCTATTATGTTGCAGTTGGTGCATGAAAAATTCGTCAACTGAGAAGATTTCTGCAGGTCAGGAGGAATAGACCATCCAGTAGTTGTCTTATTCAACGGGTTATCATCCAAAGCCAAAAAACGAATACTAGTAAGTCCTTGGAAGAAATTCGCGGGGATCAAATCGAAACGATTGCCATCCAAGAACACAGACTGCAAATTACTCAACCCACTTAAAGTTGGTAGTTTGCCATATAAATTATTCTTCTGAAGGCCTAGACTTTCCAGTTTATCTAGCTGATTAATGTTTTGAGGCAATGGGCCACTTAACCCCAAACTCTGAACCTGAATTTGTGTGACTCTGCCATTAGAGCAGATGATATGAGGCCATACAGGAGTGGCACAAGGTTCATCATCTTCATCAGAAGGCCATTTCAAGAGCCCGGGATTCTCTAATCCATCTCTGAATTCCTTCAGAATCTTCTGATCATTCGAACCACAAACCACATTTGCCACGACCGCAAGAATCACGGAATATATACATACATACACATACAAGACTCCTCTTTGATCAACAACCATAATCATCCCCAGATAAACACCACTCCTCTGTGATCAGCATCCATAGTCATGCACAAAAAAATACCATTTTTGGCAAGAAGAATCTAAACCATGTGGAAATAAAAACACACACTTTGATCTAGAGAGCAAGGGAGAGATTTTGAACCAACCTCAAATGGCAGCGGCTTCATGCCAAATGTAGCTGCTTTAGGGAAGTCGGGGAAGGAGAGAATTGGGTCGTCAGAACTTTGTCTTCTTAGGGTTTTCAATCTTCTTCTTTCTGCATGTGGATCAAGCTCCCCACCCTTGTCTTGCTGCCCTTTTATTTCTCTCTTCTGTTTTCTTTTGCATTTACTGTTTCTTCCTGTTTTTCTCCTTGTTTTCACTTTTCACTCATACTCTTTTAACATTTTTCATCTTTTCTCCCCTTACAATTTTAAAGCTATTTTCCTTTAAAATGTTGGTAATAGCCAAGGTGAATTTCATCATTGGTCCACCATTCAATACAAAATGATACAATTTTATCCTAATATAATTCACCAACAATTAATAAATATAAAATATTTTACCACTTGATTTAACCACGTCAATCAATATAATATTTGTTGTAAACAACATTTCTATCGTTTAAATTACATTACTTTTTTTTTTTTTAATTCAAACATTTCTTTCTCTCTTCGTGCTTATTATGTTTATGAGAATATTCTAATTTTGATCACTCAATTCTTGTGACGTTTTCACTTTTGATTATCAATTTTAAATTGTTCCAAATTTAGTTCTCAATTTTAAACAAAACTCAACCTTATAAAAAAAAAATTTACAATACAACCAGCAAACTTTACCTGCAACGAAATAATACGTCACTAAAATATTGGCAACAAAATTAGTTGCGGGTGACAATGACCGTCACCATAAGAGATTAACTTTAATTGTGAGTCCCAACATAACTGATACGTGAGAGGATCAATGTGATAACTGAAAAGAATGCCGGGCTAAGATTTACCATTTTATCCCTAAAATATTTCGGTCTAAAGCATGCAGCATGCAACTGTTGTTACAAAACTGTTGACTTAGTAACCACAAGGTTACAAGTTCAGCGGGAACAGTTTATTGGCTTTCTTGGTTTGAGCCGATCAATTATGAGTAACCTAAAATGATTTACCTCCTAGTGATTCTTTGCCGGCTAGGGTCAAAAGGCGAGTTTACCCCGTGCACACCTTCGAGTAGTGGCTATGAATTTCACTCGTCACACCCCCCAAAAAACTTACAATTTCAGGAAGGAGAATGCTGCATGCATCTCAAAGTAGGATTTACATAACAGATTTCTACACCAGTGCCATATCTTCTTCAAGAGCTTCATAACTAAGCATCATCTTTCAAGAATGGCGCCGTGTCATTCTGGTAATTCCTGATCGCCTCGATAACTTTGATGGAGAATGATTCATCCTCGGGATAATGCGCAATAGGGTCAGGTAACAAAGGTTCTGCAGATACATTCAACACGCCTTCAAGAGCCGCGTGCAGACAGTAAGCTGAATATGTGATGTGATATCCACCTTCTTGCACAATCAAGAGTTTCCCCTTGCTATATTTGTCAGCAATGGCGCGAACACCCCGCCCTATCTCCCTGTAACCCTCCATGCTCAAGCACTGCCTTCCATTGGGATCAAACTGAAACAAACCATAGCTTTTAGGCTCATGGCCTTTCCGTTTTATAGAGATAGGATATCCATATGTAGATGATAACGATTATTGTACTGAATAGTGATTCTCAAATAAACAAGATGCATTCATTATATCCTACAGATTTTCGAGAGGCAGGGCACTGGACTTGGCCTTCAGGCCTCCGCCCGACAATCCTATAGCCACTGGTGCTGGACTTGGCCCTTCACCGGCCTCCTCCCAACAATATTCTTGTACCCCTCTAAATCACTAGCATAGACTACGAAGAGCTAGTCAGCTAGTTTGCAACTCCCAATCACGCTAGATATTATCTAATGGACCTTTGTGTTCTAATACTCTGATCTATCCGAGAGTTATCAGTATTTATCAAATATGTTATTGATCCATCCTACATTTGCTACTACTGATGAGAATCTAGACCAATATGGATCAAACCAACAATTATAAGCTAGCTTTTGTGTTTGACGATATCAAATTATACCTACTAAAAGCTCTCGACTTAAGGTTTTCCAAAGAGCAGTTAATCTGCACATATTAAGACAGATAGAAACATAAAACAAGTCACAAAAAGTGTAATGCCGAGGGGACTTACTGCACTTGAATCCAGGCCAACAACAAAAACGATCATATCGGGCTCAAACTTCTGAACTGCAGGGACGACTAAATGTGCCATGGCATAACCGTAGCCCCTATCTCCTGTTCCATTGGGCAAAGGGACATTCAAATTATACCCGAATCCTTTACCTTCGCCAAGCTCATCCACAGCTCCATTCTGAGGATGCGAGGGGCCCCAAGAACCATGGTTCATGTGCAGGGAGATGGTGAGAACTCTGTCAGAGCGATAAAACCCTTCTGCAGTGCCATTCCCGTAATGGACATCAATGTCAATAACCGTGACCTTTTCATGTCCAGAATCCAGAGCTAGTTGCACTGCGAGGCCAGCATTGTTGAGGAAGCAATAGCCATCAGCTCGAGCAGGCTGGGCGTGATGGCCAGGCGGCCTGACCAACGCGTAGGCAATGCTCCCATTTCCATCGAGAATGTGTTTCATTGCTGATAATGTTGTGCCAGCCGCCAGAAGTGCAGCATCCCATGAACCTGGATTTAAGAATGTCCCTGAACAGATCTCTTTCCCGCCACTTCTGTCTGCTTCAATCAGCTCATTTACATACTCTGACAGATTGTGAAAAAAAATGTCAATTCTCAGTTGATTAGTTGGCAGATAGATTCACATGAAACCTTTTTAATTTGGCAAAATCTCCAATAAGAACAGTTCGGATTTTTCACAAGTATAACACTTTTCTCACAATTTTAACTCTTCCATTCCTAATATTACATTTTTCCTCATAAGTAATATACTTTTTCTATAATAACTATTGAGTAACAATAAATCAATTTACCATGATTACTATTACAACTATTTTGATAGGTATCTGTTCAACCCTAACTATTACATTTCGATTATTGCTTTAGTATTACCCTTGTAATTTAGGTCAAGAAGATTGAAAAAGGAAAAGAAGAAAATTAAGGAGAAAAATGGTACCTTGAGTGTGGAAAGAGAGCAATTCGGAGAGGAGAGCAGGTCTGCCATGGTGCCAAGAAATGAAGGGAGAAATTGGGCCTCTTTTGAGGATGGAGACCATATTCCTCACTCTATCGGCATTCTCCGGGTGATTCTCCAGCACATCCAGAAACCCCGGGTCAATCCCGGTGTCAAACATGCCTTTTCCGGCGTCGTGGCTCAGCATGCCCTCGTGCCAGAATACGTGGATGAGATCTCCGGCCGCCGGAGAAGAAGGCGTAGCTTTAGCTGAAGCCATGGGAGAGTATCCAATTTCAGTTCTGCTATTGACTTCACTTCTCTTCCCGTTAGATACTGAAGACTGAAGAGTATCCATTATCCAATTTCAGTTATGGGAATCTTGTCAGTGTCACTGCACAACATAATTGGGCCGTATATAGAAGAAGCCCACTGGGCCTTTCCCACTAATAAAACATAAAGACAACCAACCAACAAGGAAGCCCAATATAATCAAGTCCACGATGCAAGGCAATTTAAAATTTATTTCCAGTCCAATCCATAGATGGCCAGCAATTATACCGTGGACCATGGTCCAAACGGCAGACATTATAATGTATTTAAAGTGATATTGTCTCACATATTATTTTTATTATATTATCAAATGAAGCTACAATTGGATTGAAATGAAACTGTAGTTGTGTTGAAATGAAACTGCAGTGTATACAAAATGAAATTGAATAACAATTTCACATATTTGAGTGTATATTGTCCAGCGAAACTGTAGTTATATCAAAATGATACTATAGTTATCAAGTGGCTTGTAGTCTACTGGTATCGGGTTGTTCTCCTAAGTGGGAAGTGTAAGGTTTGAACCTCAATTGAGGCAAATAGTTTGTATATGTTGCGTTGAAATGAAACTGCAGTGCATATTTGATACTTTTGCCATAGATGGCGGTGTTACAAAATATATTTTAGTAAAAGTAATTTGTTTGTTTCTAAAATGTTGAATCTCAGACCCCAATGTCCCCCACGCTTCGATCCGACAAATTCCCTACTCACCAGTCACCATTGATGGATCTTGCTCTAGATGGCATTCGATCCCTACTCACCATTGATTTAGTGAAGGTTATTAGGCTCATATTTTTATAATGATGTAGCGGTTTTATTTTATTTTTCCTTTCTCGAGTATGAGAAAAGAAATAATTTGTATGTTTAGTTCTAAACTATAATATTTTGAAACTATCATATCGATATATTGAGATATGTCATAAACTATTGATAAGTTATATGTGATGCCTTTGTCAATATCAACAAAAACTATATTGAGATAAAAGTGTACGTAACTTTATTTTAAATAATAGCTATAGCTAGAAAGGTAAAGGGAGTGGAATAAATAACAAATGTAGCATTAACATATACACCATGCACCATGCCACAATATATATTTACTTTTTGATCACCAAAGAAAAAAAAACAAAACTTATTTCTTTATTTGAGAGTTTGAACTCCAACTTTAAGTATCTCTCACCCCATGTCCTAAATGTAAAGGAGTAGTGTATACCAGCTTATTCAGCTTAGTTTTAGTGTGTAAACTTTTCTGCTTTTGTTAGACTAGTTTGTATACTAAAGGCTGGCAAATTATGCTGTGCATCCGTATGCACCAAGCATGGTGCATACGGATGCAAAAACGACGTCGTTTTTATAAAACGCGCGTCTCCCCTTAAAAAAAAAAAATTAGGTTCGAAACTATAATTCCATAATCGATGAACTATAATTCCATAATCGATGAACTATAATTCCATAATCTAATCTATGAACTAAAATTTTCAGAATGAATGAACTAAAATTCCAGAATTTATGAACTAAAATTTCAGAATCGATGAACTATAATTCCAGAATCGATGAACTATAGTTCCATAATCGATGAACTATAATTCCATAATCCATGAACTAAAATTTCATAATGAATGAACAAAATAATATTGTTACTAGGAATCGAACCTGAATTTTTTTTTTAAAGGGGAGACGCGCGTTTTTAATAAAACGACGTCGTTTTTGCATCTGTATGCACCATGCATGGTGCATACAGATGCACAGCATAACTATTCCTAAAGGCTAGTGTATGAGATAAATTGCGAGATACGCCCTAATTATTGATATATAGCCTCTAAAATGCTGATGAGCTATTCCCCGACCTTTTTGATTCTTGATAAGATTCGAATCCTATACACTGCGATTGTTAACAAATTAAAACAAAGCTTATCAATTTCTTTATTTAGTTTTATATGGGGTTGTCATCATCATGACTTCTTTATTAAAGTTTTGTATCCTCCTTTTCATAGCCATTGTTAGTGATGCTTTCCTTCTTTGTCATGGGGGGTATGTACCAAATTGCATATATGCCAAATAACTTATATTATATTGTTAAAAAGTTAACAAAAAAAAAAAAAGAAAAAGAAAAAAAGAACACACATATATAAACACACTTTTAATCAAAATTTGAGTGTGGTCTAACACACTTTGAAGAATTTTGAATGTTTAATTTGTTGTCCACCTCTCAACTCCACTGAACTTAAATTATTAAAAAGTATATATATATATATATATATATATATATATATATATATATATATATATATATATATATATATATATATATATATTTCCAATTTTTTAAAAGTGAGAATTATTATATTCTAAATATAATTGACATTAATTTTTGGCATTAAAAGGCAATGATGGGAGAATTTAATTGGAACGCACTATAGTTGTAATGGATTTCCTTGATAAGTAGACTTGTATGGAAAGCAGATATGTGACCAAAACTGCTTGATAAGTATTATGGATAGTTGAGTAGCATTACATACGTTTCAACTAGGATGAATTTCATTTTAAGTGTCGTCTTCTGATTTGCTTATTATCGAATTAATTAAGGCCTTAAGGGGTTCATTAGTTTACTTACTTGCCAACTAATAAGAGACGTCGTGATTGATCTCGCTTGAAAGACAACTCTAAATATTTTATTGTGCATCTAGTTGTGTTAGGCATATAATATAATATATAAATATAAATATGTAGTTTAACTATTAGTTTAGCTTTTTAGTTGTGACATAATAAAGCATTTAATGTAACATCAAAGCCAACTCCATACACAAGATCATAGATTTAAATATCTCCTTTAACAAAAAGAGATTAAAGTAATCGGTCCGCACACGTGAGAGAGCCTGTTAAACATATAATGTCTAAATATAAATGTACAGTCTAACTATCAACTTAGACTTATAGGATTGTAAGTTGATAGTTATATTAGACTGTACATTTATATTTAGACTTATAGGATTGTACCCGCACGGGCTTAACTCAATGGTTTAGTGGACAGTATTTGAGTTAAGAGACCAAAATTCGGACCTCGGTGACGATAATGTGATGATTTACATCCTCCCAAATGCTCAGTAGGTTGTGACAAACAAAATTTCTCTCTATTTTCTTTCCAAAGAAAAAAAGAAATATTTGTTTTGGTTGGTGGATACAGTGGGCTCATGTAGTGGGAGGTGGGAACCAGCTCAAAAGGTTCATAGGCTTAGTCATTGCTTTTCAATATATTCATTTTGTCTTGTTTAATGTTATTCACTATTTCATGTTCTCTTATATGGAAAAAAATTTGGCTTTTGGAGAGGGATAAGTTGACCACCAACGATCCATTCTTCAATTACTTCTTATAAAATATTATTATTGGGCATTTTATTTGAACTTGTCAAATTCTATTGAGAGTGAATAGTTTTTTTAATGTGCTACTTAACATCATATTTATACTTTTGTATAAGTAATGTTTGTTCATAATCATTTGCTGGATGGCCTGGTTAGGATAATAAAGTAAGCTTCACTCAGAGTACATCTTCGAATAGTGGTTGATAAAAAAAAAAAAATCAATCCTTAAAAATTAATACAATGTTTAAAACAAAGAATATGTCCGACCTGCTTCGTTGCCATTCCTGCCCCAAAACCCTACCAAAATTCCCAAAAATTTTTGAAATTTATTTTTGCAAACCCAAAACCATGAACAAAACGCCGCACCAATATAGTATTCCAAGTATTTATAAATCAGTCCAAAACTTTGTACAATTTACAAACACCTGCTTTGGTTAGCCTCAGCCGCCGGAGCCGCCATCTCCCCAACCTCAATAACAACATGGTCGGAATCGGAAGCACTACTACTACTACTCTCCGGCGGCGACTCGGCTGCATTATCCTTAAAGTGCGCCGACGCCGCCAGCTCACTCACACTCTCCGCTATGTTCTCTACGCAGACCACAATCTCCGTGAGGATTGAGGCGACCGCCGCCACCGGAATGACCTGCAGCAGGTCCACGTCTTCCCAGAAGCTGGAGCTGAGGAGCAGTTTAAGGTTCTTGGCGGCGGTTTTCGAGTTCGCCATGTGTTTCTTGGCCGCCGAGGAAGGGTGGTTCATGTTTCTCAGCGATGATGCTAGCTCTTTCAGTGCCTTACCGGATTCCATGCTCATCTTCGTGCATGTTCCCTTCATTATTCTCCTCATCTCCCCCGGACCCTGTAAGGGTCAGCATCATATTTATATGCAACTCTAAATATGTACAAGTACAAAAATATATATGTTTTATGGGTCTGATTCAAACAACTCCACTCATATTTAAAAATATATATGTTTTATGGGTCCGATTCAAACAACTCCACTCATATTCTTTATATGAGACATACTCAACAATATAGTATTCTATCTAAGTAGAAAAGTTTGTTCGATTGCATATGCCCTTTAAACATATATGTAACGTAACGATGATTTAAATGTAGTTTTAATTAAGAGGATAGAGTGCTTACTTGAATTTTGGAGTTGAGATAGCCATTGAGGGCTTCAACCCTGCAGGCACACTGCCTAATAAGTGCTCCCACTTTCAAGTATTGTTTCCATGGATGCCGGAACTTGAACCGCCCATGCCCAGGTTCCCATCTTGCAAAATTTGCCTGGACGGACAGTAAATTAAGTCCCGTTAAGATTATTTAATAGTAAAGTATTAAATACCTATTAAAGACTTCATGGTTATGAACATATATTACATTATAATAGAGTCAGTAATGCTAAAAAAAAAAAAAAAAAAAAAAAAAAAAAAAAAAAAAAAAAAACTTCATGGTTATAGATGGAGGATATTCCACTCACCAGAGCTTCTTCAGTGGTTTTAGAGTTGAGAACACTTTTGTAGCCAGCCATGGAAGGTTTAGTCTCCTTGGACGACTCTTCCTCTTCTGATGATTTAAAATACTCAGCTCCAAATCCTACAAATTCCATTTTTTTCTTCATGCATTAGTATGTCACACCAAAAGGAGAAATTATGGGGTAATCCATCTAAGTTAATCAGGTTGTTGCTTGGTAATCACAAAATCGATTTCAAATTTGACTACCAGTAGACTGGCCTTCTTGGTTTGAACATTTACTTGGTGCTTTAATTTACATGAACCAAATCATACTGGCTGAATCCAACCTATTAGCTAGTCTAATCTATGGCTTTATAAATCTATATGTTCTCTCTTATTTTATGTATTCTTAACAATATCTTTCCTACTTAACTAAGACAATCATATGCTAGTTGAATTGTACCCAATATTGTCAAGATATGGTGCAACCAAATATAGTATGCATGATTGTACTAGATACCAATCACACCAATATTGCTTAACCGAACATACTTGTTTACAAATTTTGAATCAAAACCCAACCAAAATTTGAGTGGAGAGTATAGTGTCCTAATGACTAATATATAGCAAGAAATGAAACTCAATTCAATCAAACTTGTGACCCAAAAAAAAAAAGAGCATAAAATGTATACCTTCCAAGAAATTGGCAAGAATTTCCAAGTTTGTAGCTACTAGTCGGTGAAGATCTTCCCCAGCCCAGACAGGGCAAACAAAAATGGAGACAATGACACAAACAGAAGCTCCAATGGCTATGGTGGAAAACCTCTTGTGAGCCAACTCCAAGATTTCATGAGTTCGGAAACCAGAAATGGAAACCAGGCAGAATGTGAGGATGAAGATGAGCAATCCATAGTCATATCTCGCCTTCACTGCTGGGAAAAATCTTATGAAGGTTGATGCCACAGCTGCAATCCCATCATATCATATATATATGCCAAAATTAGTAAATTCCAAAGAGTCAATACCCCGCACTGGGGTTTGAATTTGAAACCTCTCATTTGAGGGGCCACAGCTATGCCGCTCGACCATAAGGCCCAAAATTTTAGAGTATAGAAGAGATAGGAGAGTGAAAGTGGTACATACCTTGGACAAATACAAAGAACCCTAGCAAAAGTGGTTCACAGATTTTCCCAGTTGTACTAGCCAAATAGTGTGCTCCAACCCCTAGAGCACAAGCTAGCAATGTTGCAAGTGCCCTATTCAAACCCTTTCCAAGTGTTGCACCTAAAAATGGATAAAATGAAAGCAATAGTTGAGAAATCACCACTCCTTTACTTGCTGCTCTATATCTATCATTTCTATTTTTTTGGGTCAAGAAATGTTTAAAATACTTCAATAGTCAGAAACAAAAGTTATACTTGTGTAGCAGTCAACATTATGTTTGATGGCAAGATTATGCTGGACTCGACCATTCAAGTTGAAACACAACAATATATAGTGTTACTCTTTTAGGTTTTGTAATTAAAAAAACTTAAAAGACTCCTATAGTCTATAGACAAAGGGTAGGTTTACTTAGCATGTACATATAAAAAATAGAAAATAGAAAATGAAAACTGGATAGAAGAAAACATAACCTATATATCTAGAGAATTGAAGTAAACACAGTCGTGAAATTTACCAACAGTAAATTCGAAGACGACAACGACAGTCATGACAGCCCACATTGTGGAAACACCAAAGTTATGGTAAAGTGGATGAAGGTAATACAACAAGGAGACCAAAGTAAGTGCAAGACCAGCTTTTAAGGAGTGAACAACTCTCCTAGGATCATCTGTCGCAACATCTCTGGTTTGCCTAGCAATATCAACCACCTTGGCAAGCAAACCCTCCGGCAAGGCCTTAACCCGCCGCCATGCACGGCCAAAGACGCCGGCCGGTTTCTCGCCGCCGCTTTGAGACTCCATTTCCATGGCTAAAAACAATAGAGTGATCCAAGGCAATTAAAAGCTAGTATTTGTGTATGTATGTATGTATGGGTTGGGGGTGTGATTTATAAGGAGTGGAAGAATAAGGATGTGGACAAAAACATGCACTATTTTACAACGTTGTGATGGGCACATTTTGATGCCTTAGCTTTTTTTGGTACGATGCACGTACGAAGAAAGTTCTCGAAAATAAGTGGTGACAATTGGAAGCTGCATTATATATATATATATATATATATATATATATATATATATATATATTAGATTTTGATGAGTTTATATATGCCAAATTAAACCTAACTCAAATCGGCCAGGATAGTTGTTCCTAGCTAGACTTGTAGGTCTATGGTTCATAGGGTATTGTTTAGTGGCCTAGCTCACAAGATGCGTTTGAAAAATCGTTAATTTATGATCATTAAAAAGTGGTTGAAAATTTTGAGTTTGTAATTACATAATCGATTTTTTTTACAAAATTTAATGATTATTTGGGCAATGTAATACAATGTTCGTCTGTTACCAGCTACTAGTTGAAAGTGGTTAATAGCGTTGTGATCACCTATAAAGGTTGTCAAAAAGTTTAGATGGTTACACTGTTAGAAATTATGAAATTTTCAACCATTTGAAATTGATCTTAAATCAAGTCGAAAGTAAAAAAAGGTCGAAAATAGCAACAAAGGTTTTTCCGGATATCAAAAGTGGTCGTAACAAGGCTTTCGACTTAATTTAAGACACTTTCAGGTGATCGAAAATTTCATAATTTTCAGCCGTGTTAGACCCACGACAATGAACAATGGTTGCTGGTAATTTTCGACCAAAAAAAGAAAAAAGTTTTAATCATGATTGTCAAAAAAAATTCTGACAACCATGGTAAAAGCATAAACATCTTTGATCCTCACAAAAATCCATAATTTTGACTAATTTAAGGTAATGAATTTTCCTGACCATACATTACTGGTGGTTAGAATTTCTTACTACTAAAAGTTGAAAAAATTTTGTTCACCTTTTGGGTGATTGAAAAAGATTAAGCACTATATGTTAGCTGGCCAATTCGAATTGAATCTCGATTAATAACCCTTCAAAATTAAGATTAGGGTTTTTCTTGTTGGGCAGAGGGAATTGATCTGATAGGTTTTGTCAGTTTGGGAATTAAAATTAAAGCAGAATTTCATGTGAAATTTGATGGTGAATATATAGTTATATAATAAAAAGAGAAAACAAAAATGTTGGATTTATAGGTATGGGTTTGTCTGCTGTTATCCACAAGGTAAAGTTGAGGTAGCTGCCAAGGAAGAACAACTATATTGATCTCAGCTTTTGCTGTAAAAAGATAGTTTGGCACCCCACATATTCAAGTATAACTTTGTGAGGATTGTATGTGGTTGGGGCAAGTTCCTATCTAAAAGTGTATATATGAACTGTTATGCATTGTCAGCTTAAAGTATGTGCACGGGCTAACAGCTAATTTAATAGCTGTTAACTGATTGTGTTAATTAGTGGGTTTGACTAGTTGATAACATTAACTGATTGTAGAAAGATATTTGGTAAATTAGATGTTAGCTGATAACTGATTACATGTAAAATGACTTTTTCAAAAAACTTATCAAAAAAGCTTCTTTAATTTGAACAATTTTTTGAATTTTAGCGTTTTGGAGTAATAAGCTGTTACAAAAAGCTAATTAATCAAACACTCATATTGATTGTTTAACCAAGTCAAACAACTAATAGTGGTCAAACAAGTTAAAATTGACGAATAAGCTAACTATGGTACCAAACATGGCCAATATCCTGTTTCTCCATCACTATGAAATTAATCTAAATTCGGTTTGGATCACGTTTACAAAATTTGATGACTCTTACAATAAATGAGATTTAGTTAATACAATTTGCTTCGTCTATTAGAAATATTATAAGAATAATGTTCAAATTGGCCACTGAACGTAACCTGAAAATGCAATTAGGCCACTGAACGAACAAAAAGTGCAATTAGGCCACTGAACACTTCAAAAACGTGCAATTAGGCCACTGAACTCTCCAAACGTATGCAATTTCACCGGATAGCAGGTTACCATCAATTTTAGCAGGTTACCTGCTTACGTGGCAGCTGAGTTGGCATTTTTAATAATTTTTAATAATTAATTTTAATAATAAATTTTATAAAAAATTGAAAAAATTAAATAAAAAATAAAATAAAGTCGTTTTTATTTTTTAAAAAATTTTTTAAATAAAAATTTATTATTAAAATTTATTAAAAATGATTTAAAATTTATTAAAAATGCCAACTCAGCTGCCACGTAAGCAGATAACCTACTAAAATTGAGGGTAACCTGCTATCAGGTGAAATTGCACATTTTTGGAGTGTTCAGTGGCCTAATTGCACTTTTTTCGTTCAGTGGCCTAATTGCATTTTCAGGTTACGTTCAGTGGCCAATTTGAACCTTATTCCAATATTATATTACTAGTCAAATTATATCACACAATGTGTGGCTAAATAAATGTGTAACAGTTTTGGGAGGAGTGGTCAAGCGGGTGGAGCAATTTATTTGCGACACATATTCATTTCTAAGAATTTACCAATTAGGATAAGTTCTTTGAGTTGTATTTATCTATTAAAATTATATATCCTTGCTGTAAAGATCATAAGAAAGGCAGTCGATCCACAGAAACGTAAATAGATGATGTTTAGACTTTGGTCATTTTTTTGTACACTACACGTAAATATTCATATGCACTGCATGTTGATTCAACTTTGCTAAGGTGGCAAACTGAAATTAATTAATATAATTAATGAAAAAGATGATTTTGGGTATTGATGAGTATTTATTGTATTATATATATCCATCACATACATTGTAATAAAGTCAATAATATATATATATATATATATATATATATATATATATATATATATATCAATCAGATTGTAACATATAACACACAATGAATAGGGTCCAATGTTGCAGAAAGCACTAAGCGCTAGTCAGATGTCCGGGAGTGCCTAGTGTCTAGAGCGCCTCTTAAACGGTCTAAGTAATTCGAGTATATTGTCTCCACTTTTCCTACTAAGTGTAGTGAGTTCGTTGTTAGACGGTTATAATCACACAAATTAGTCAACTACTTAGGTTAGACATATGATTAGTGAGTACAGGGCTGGTGGAATACAAAAGAGGAGCAACCGAGCAGGCAAAAAAATACCACTATCTAGGCTGAGTTGAGCGTTGAATTGGCTGCCAAATCGGTGTCTAGTCGACTGGCCGACTAAAAGTCACCTACGGCTTAAATCCCCTCAGCTTAGGGATGTCTAGCGCCTAGTCGGCTGCCTACGCCGATTTTTACAACACTGATAGGGACCGGACTAGCTAGCTCAATCAGTCAACGCACCCTACTTGCAAATCAAGCCTACTAGTTAGCTATAGCCTGCACGGATAGCTCAATCAATTGATAGAATTTTATGAGCAACAACGCCGCTGGATCAAGACTTGACAACCATAGTGTGAGAGTTACGTTGCATCTAATGTGGTGGACTTCTCGTGGGCACGCGTCACTAGATAGTGCTAAACTCTCGATCACCTAATGAGCAACTGAGTCAGCGTGATTTACTCTTCTACTATTAGGTCCGGCCAGACAAATGAGGCCATCACTTAATAGCAAAACGCCCTACACATGCCATTTTCCAAAACCATACCACGCCCCAATTTTATCCTACCTTTAATTACATATTGTTGGAATTAGAATTTAGAATGAAGCATCAACATTTTTGGTGGAACACATGGTTCCTTCAAGAACGTGAAGGGTGGGCTTGCTATCTGATCAGCATATATCTAACCATGCATGGATTTATTGTCCTTTCCGATAATGTCTGTCTCTCTGATCTGTACTGCATGCAAGTGTTAATATAATGGGACCTGCGAAGAAGATGAGAGGGCCGGGAGATGATCTGTGAGGATCGGAGCATCTTAATGTATAAGAGGTTACTGAGGAATCCTAGCAAACACACACAGTTGTCGTACAATGATAAACGGTGGAACATCTTCGATATTGTTCCAAAAATGTGAGCATATTTATATACATATGTAATTGTTTTCCATGGTTCACATCACTTCCCTTTCCTTCCCTGTCTCTTTGCTGGGCTGTGATTGTGCAGTGAAAGGATATATTCAGTAGTTGTATTTGTACTTGGAATTCCCATCATTTCATGTGTCCATTGAACTTAATTCTCTACTTCAATTCTCTTCATCGAATAATTATTGTTGCTGCTCAAAGGAAAATCCGAGAATGTATACATTATGGCTTATGGGTGAAGCTCACCGACAAAGGATCACAAAAAGGTAATTGTTTATAGTTGATTGGCTCAAACTGAGAAAGCCAATAGGAAGGATCATAGGGAGTTGAATAATTATTGTTAGTTGCCACTCCGTGGTTAAGAAACCATGCATTACATACAACTTTGTGGAATGCATGGCTCCAATGTTGCATTATATATTGTATTGATGATGATATATAAGTTTGGCCGGAGTAATTAGGTGTGGTTTGGTTTTATTGGATCTGGCCGATTGAAGTTTTGCTCCACTTCTTTCGAGAGATCCGGTCCATAAGACTTTGACTATCAAGCTAAGGCTCTTGGGAGCTTCAAGAGCAATTCCAAAAGTAAGATTTTTTTTTTTTTTTTTTTTTTGGTATGGATGGGTTTTACAGGCCACACAGGATTGGAGAGGGAAGAGAAAATGAGCTTAAAAAAAAAAAAAAAAAGGAGAAAAAAGACTAGTCAGATATATATATATATATATATATATATATATATATATATATATATATATATAGATAGATATATATTTTGAAGATCATGTTAGATTCTTGATTAATGAGAACTGAGAACTACATGAGTGCACATAATTAACTAGACGAATGCACATGCATGCGACTACTTCAGGGGTCTCCATCGTCATCCAGGCACGCCTCAGGGATGGCCTTAATTACACTTAGGGGACCCGGGGACTCAAGAAATCAGTTAGCCACCCTCTGGCAATCCGCTTGACCCCTATGGGTCCGCCACTCGCCGATGAACCCATATCTGGCGTCTGGGTCGCCAGCCGACGCTCCCTTAGCTCAGGCCAACCGCTCCCCCAACCCTTGTTTTTCCGAATTATGTTCCATACTGCGCTGCCAAACGCACCCTCGGCCCTCTTTTTTTAAAAAAAAAAAAAGCGCAACCGGACCCCTCTTTCCTAATTGGATCGCCTTGGTCAAACCCACCTCTTACTTTAATTATTCTTTGGGTCACATACACACACAATTGTGGCATATCTCAATAATATTATTTATTAATTAATATCAATCAATAGTAAACACATACCAATTTTTTGTGAAGTAGTCATTGATTGGAAGGTGCAAATATATGATAAAATGTGAGATTTGTATATTAACAATTTAGATGAATTAAATTGACTGCCATCTGAATTTCTTACAATACCGCCTACTCTATTCACAAGATTTAATTTTGATTCAAATTTTTTATTTTTTTTTTAAAAACAAAATTTATTCACTTGAATCACAAGTCATTGATTAGTGGCTCTGCCTCTTTTAATGTACTAATACTAAAACGTAACTTATAACATTCGTAGATCGCACACAAATCAGGATGGGTGCCCCCTTGGATTGGATAGAACATTCCCCTTGCATGGATAAAATCATGAATGGCATATTACAAGGCCAAATCAATTGATCTATTAATTTCGAAACTCAACATCAAACTATATATTTTTTTAGCAGGAATTTAAACACACTCTCGATATTTGTAGCAAGAATCAAATGCTCACTTTCCTGCTAGAAGCAAATCTTCCGTAGACCGGCCAATGTATATGGTTGATTCATTTCAATTTTATTTTATTTATATCGGGGTATGAATGTATGATTTTGATAAGTTCCACTCTTTTTTGTTCTTCTCTTCCTTCCCATATCATGAATGTGATCAATGGTAGAGAGGCTTTCAGGCATCTTTTTCCAGAAGTGCAGTGATAGGGCTGCAATCTAAGACAACCCCACGTATTGCTCTGACATGAACTTCAAAGATATGCATATTTGCATGGGCTTGAATATGTTCTTTCTTCTAAAATCTACCAAATGCTGCCATTTTTGTGGTTGTTTCTTCTCATGAAATATATCTTACTTTGATCCGATCTCTTTTATCTTTGATTCTTTTCTTTTTGTTACTTGCTTCCAGCTTGGCCTTGTAAAGTTTAATTCTGAACAAAGAATATTTTGAAATGTTGTGAATGCAATGGACTTTTTTTTAGTCACGAGTAAAACTCAGCTCTCGCAGTCACCACTTGAGTGTGTATATTGGATTATTGGGTAAACGCTACTTTTGTGCATGTAATAGCAGGCAAATCACACAGGAGAGGTAAACTGCACTAGGAAGACTCTATGAATAGATTAGACTGAGAGGATATTGACAAGAATTGAATTTTGAATTTTTTGTACCAGAATCATACTTTATCCACTCTGTCACCCTTTTGGTTGTATGCAATGGACCTTTGTTTTAGAGGGTGGGGGAAGGGATGATACCATAGGTTGTTATGGTTGGTGGGGTATGTATATGTATGCAATGTACTTATTTTTTGTGACGGTAACCTGCAGGCACTATCCTAAGGAGTGTATTTATAATTCTGCTCCTATATATGTTTATAGATCATACAAAAATAAATTGCACTAAAATAACCTTGGTGTAACATATTTGACGGAGAAAGTGTTAGCAAGAATGACGTGCTTCATTTATTCGGCTAAACCTTTCAGGGCATGCAATGGACATTTGTTTTAGGTGGGTAGGAGTAGGGGGTGGTGGGAGGGGGGGGGGGGTGATACCATATGTTTTTATGGTTGGTGGGGTATGTATATGTATTATCGAGTGTGTGAGACATTATAGAATATATGTGTGGGACTTATATTATATTCTTGATTTTATTGAAAAGGAACAAGAAACGACGCAGCAAAGGAGATGAGGGCATTATTCCCTCCTAACAACAACAAACTATCTAGCCAATAATATGCTTCTTTGCCTGGAAAGATGTGATTGGGTGAATAAAGCATGATTCTCGTATTAAAATATTAAGATAAAACACAATTTTTGTATCGAAAATTTATAAGTCTGATTCTTATTTTACTAACACTTTCTCGACCGAACACGTCACACCTCTTAAATAATAACTGTGAATTTTTCTCATCACCCGAATAGTTTGCTTCTTTCCAAAGCCTTAATTAGGGCTAGCTTTAGGGTTGGGTAGCCAGCAACCAGCATAACTATGTTTGTTGTGTATTAATATAACATATATGCAGGCATGATTACAAAATTTCAATTGCTAAAGAATTTTAAAACAAAAAAAAACATAATTCGTAGGGAACCTGATCCAATTTCTTGAATTGACATGTGGAATATAATCAAGATAGTTGCAACAAATGAACAAAATTAGATAATCAATATATACCTATATCTATATCAATATGAACAAAATTCCTGTAAAAATTGGAATAATTTCATTCATCCATGCATCTTGTTTGATCAATGGCTAGAAACAAAGAAAACAAAAAAGTGAAAACATGATAATATTTTCATAATTAATATCGTGCATTGAACAAAACTTCACGGTGCATTCACTAATATGTTACGGTGCATTCACTAATATGTTACGGTGCATTCAACTTTAGAACACGTTTACAAACTATGATTGCATTATAACATATCAACGGATGCACTATGCACCGTACATAATAATTACAAAAATGTCATCATATTTTCTCTTCTTTTTTTTTTTTTTCTTATTTTCCACCCCTTAATCAACCTAGATTGATGTGTATGTGACTCTCATGAGTGGTTAACTAATTAACAAAAGAACTAAATTTTCTCGTGGGCATTTTTATTTCTATTTTTTTTATAGTACATAAGATTTCATGAAAGTTGACTGTATATGTTGATGTTGATAGTATGAGTACAATCATGTATACTATTTTTTGTTATACCCCACAACTGCACTAGACACATACAACCACACGGGAACCATTATATATATATATATATATATATATATATATATATATATATATATATATATATATATATATATATATAAAAGAATATATAATATTCTTTTAGATAGATTATGTAATATTAGTGTGTATGCAACGTGAATCAAATCCTATTGTTTTGAAGTGTTGATGATGAGAAGAGCATATTATATTGGGCTATTGGGTATTCCCTTAAAATCATTCTTCATGAGTTTTGGATCTAATCTGATCTGGACAAATGAAGGCACGAGAACATTGTCAAATGTTTCCAACTTTTCATGTGATTATGACATTTGCATTTGCTCCTCCTACGTTAGTATAACTCATCATGCATGCTTGTCTGTGCATTACAACCAACACAGAATATAGAATAAAACATGAGTTTTGTATCAAATTAAACATCACGAATTTAATTTTTGCTAACATTTTTTCAGTTGAGTCCATTGATCTTTTTTGGTGTGATATATTTTTTTCTGTGTGGCTTAATTGTCAAGCCAATTTAGACAACCATCATAGTTATGGGACCAAAATTGCAAATTTCTGATTGCATATATACTTGTGCAGAGTGTAATGTGGATGAATTAATGGGTGGTGGGATTGCAAATGTGATTGTGGGTATGTAGGATATGGCAAGTTAAGATTTTGTTATGATATGAAACTATGATAGTGCCTGTCACAGTTCATGGTACTACATTTGTTGTTTAATGTAAAGACTGGTTTTTCAGTTCCCAGTAAAAGAAGATGCAATGCTTTCATAGATAAAGCTGTGAGCTTTTGCTTGGCACAAGTCTCAGTCTCATCATTGTCAAGCCCGGGAAGTCAGTCCTGGCTAACACTGCAACCGCATTGCCTACCGTATGTTCACGAGCAGCTAGACTTCCCGTTCTTCGTCCAAGTTCTGCGGTACAAAAGATAAAGTCGTGACACATTGTTATAGCAGCACCAAATCGCTTAAATATGCACACACATTTCATTGCTAGATGGGTGGTGCAGGGGTTGGGGAAGGGGTGGTGTGGTGTGGAGGTAGAGGGCTTATTCGCTCATTCTACTCGTACTAACAAGCCAATCATATATATGTGTGCATATATGCGAATTTCTGAAGGAATGCACCGCAACTACTACATGATTGCACTGCTACGGTCCCCACACATGCCTGGAGGACCTTGAGGTTTAATCGTATCCGGGAGCAGTGCAATCATGTAGTAAGTGCGGTGTAATCATGTAGTAAATTCGCAGTTCGCAGGTTAAGGTTGGTTCTCACCTGATTATGGACCTATATACCCCTCCAAAAACCGTTGGACTACAAGATGGTGCTAACATCTCGAGATTTTCGTTACATGTGCTTATTTGCTCACTGCATATAACTATGGGACCCTTTCTAGTCATGTTATCAAAATCGCCCATTTCTACTCTAATGAGCACCCTTTCGAGTCATATTATCAGTACTTCGAAATAGACTTACCTCTTTATTTGACAACGATTTCTTTGTGAGCTTTATACGAGAGAATCACGTTCCATACTAAAGCAACTAAGTTTGCAGCAAGAACCTGCAAATATATGATTACGCTGATGAAAAAGAGTTTGAGTTTAATACGTAAATGTCAGCATACAAAATAAATGAAAAACGTATGGTCTCAAATGGGGAAGGGGAGGTCTATAAACATAGCATTAGCTTTATCTCTTAGGAACAAAATGAGGAGAGGTCGGGGGTCCATCTAACATAAAATCACCAAACCGGTTTGCTGCATTTTTAAATCTAGAAAGAAAACGAAAAGGTGTACACTAAAATTCATTTTTGAACTTTAACCTGAAATTGTTGTGGGACGAAGCGGAAGTTGAGGAATTGAAAGGGTATCCATAGTTGCCAATTCGCAAGAACAGAAGAGACCCATTCCTGGAAGTCAAAAATTAGAAAACGAGCATCACAAGTCGTACCCAAGCTAAGGTTAAAGCTTAGTCAAGCATTTCAACATTTATACCGTGGACAAAAAGAAGTCAACTTTTTAGGGTAATGAGAGAGGTGTCATTCGAACAACCGAACATACCTGTTGAAGCTTTGGAATCACTTGTGATGCCCGCCCCTCAAGTGTCACGAGTGTAGATAAGAATACTCCAATGAAAATCGGAGCAAAAACGAACTGCATTTGACCACAACAAGCTCGTTCGTGATATTAAAAAACCACTAATAGCCATGAATCTATTAAGTACGGAAGCAACAAGACACATCAACAAATTTTAAGAAAACCTGATCAAGTAAAAGGCGAAAGAAAGCCCCCGATGCTCCAGGCGTTGTAACCAATCTACTTAAGTACAGGTACCTATGTTATACGTAAATCAGAACACGCAAATATAAATCATCCAATAAAGAACAAAATTTTAACATGAGGTAAGGATAAAATTTTTATGAACATTAAAGACAATTTCTCAATTTCTCGAACATCAAAAGCTATTACCAAAAGTGCAATGTCGGACCCACCAAGACCAGACCCAAAAATGTGAAGAGGAATGTCCTCTTTCCATCTAAAGATGGGACTCCATCGATCCAAAGCTGTCAAATGTATGCAGAACACATTAAATTAAATTCATAGCAGATATTAAATTTAAGGATAAATAAAACATTAGAAATCATCAAGTAAAGACTTAAGAATTACAAAATGAACGAAAGCGTGATTCCAACCACAACTCTCCCTATTACTTCTTTGCTACTTTTAGAGACTTGATGGAGTTCAGCTGTATAGAGGGAATTTAAATGTATCGGTCAATCCATACATTCTTGCAATGCTTATTTGTGTAGAAAGCTCGAATAGAAATGAAAAGTGTTTGGCTAAATCCAAAGACATTGGCCCTGTTTGGTAACATAGTTAGCTTATTAGTCAATTTTGACTTATTTGACTACTATTAGCTATTTGACTTGGTTAAACAACCAATATAAGGGTTTGATTTATTAACTTTTTGTAACAGCTTATTGCTCCAAAACACTAAAATTCAAAGCAACTTTTTCGATCAACTTTTTGAGAAAGTCATTTTGCATGTAATCAGCTATCAACTTACAACTAATTACCAACAACTTTCTACAATCAGCTAATGCTATCAACTAGTCAAACCCACTAATCCAATCAACTACAAGCTATTTACCAAACACCCCCGTTGATCCACTATGGAACTACATCATTACTAACCCCCAATAACACCCCCAAAAAGTGCCGACAATAAATGAGAAACATATTTTATATATGCTGTTTTCCAGTCAATTTGGTGAAGGAGATCAAAGACAGCCAAACATGAAAACCAGAGAGGCAACAAATAGGGCAATCCTAGAACTAGAAGCCCGGAAGTATAACTTCCCACACAAAACCGTCCAAGGCAATATCAATAAGGAAACGTGTTCTAATTGTCAGATTACAAACACTAAAAAGGACAAATATTTCTACTCAGCCAACACGCCCATTACTCGTATTACGTATTCAATGCCATAAAAAATTTACCTGGCAGATCAAATCTCCAACGCAATTCAAAAATGCAGATGTGATAGCCTTTGTCCACACAGGATACTTCTCAAGAAGAGATAAGTACCTGCAAAAGAGATGAAATCATTTTTGTATAACTTGACTATAAACTAACCAAAATGTGAACTTTTTATGATTAATATTGGTTTCTTTCACTCTCTTTTTTTTTTTTTTTTTTTTTTGAGCAACTAGAAACCTGCAATCACTGGGTACATCCCGCCTTCTCACCCTAGCTGGCAATGTACCACGAGGATGTAAACCCCTAGGATGCCCATAGTTTACGAGCTCAAACCAATAAAGCCAATAAGCGGGAGTCGAATAATATTGGTTTCTTTTGGCCATTGAGTTAGCTTAAAGCCATTACTAAGAAGGTAAGGCAAAATAATCACTTCCACCAAAACAGAAAGCAGAAAATAAATAACTGTCAAAAGCTTTTTGGGGGACAGAAAATTTAGCTTTTAATCCTTCAAATTGAAATAAAAACCAACTTTCAATGATATGAATAAACAATGAGTACACTTCAACCCGAACAAAGTTCATATTTTTAAAGATAGAGTAATATAGTAATTACTGATAATAACGAAAGGGAATTACCATGTGAGCAATGACCACTTGCTCCCACCCTCACCACCACTTCCGCCTCCGCCTCCGCCGCCGCCGGAATTGCCGTCACCGGAGCCACCATACCCTCCGCCACTGTTTGAACTGCCGTCAGAAACCGCAGACGCCCGGATAAGATTCGGCCCGGACTCAAAAAGTTCCAGTCTTTTCAGCCCGCGAGCTGAAGTAGAAGCAGGAAAAGCCGGATAGGAAGAGGAGCGGGCCGTGAAGCGCGGCGTGTGGAGGTGGTTGAGCGGAATTCGAGTAAGCTGAGCAATGAAAGTAGCGGCGGGAGGATTGCGAGATAATAAACCCGGGAAGCGTAAACCCAGCAGGGATTTGCGGGTTAGAATCGCGGCATTTGCAGCCATGGCCAATTTATTGAAGCTTGCTTCTTTTCACCGGTTTCAGAATTATGCTTCTTCCTTCGAGGTTTTTGAGGTTTATAGAGATTTATTTTTTATTTTTGCCTTTTTTTAGTTTTTATATTTTTTAAAAATGTATTAAATAAGGAAAATGATAAAATAAGCCTTCAAACTTTACTTTAGGTACCTAAACTTTTTAAAATTGTAATTAAATCTTTTAAGATTTTATTTTAGTGTAATGAAGCTCAAAAATAAATTAGTAACCAATGGTAGCATGTCACTACGGTTTTGATATCTTTTTCGACCAAAGATCGACCACCAGCAACCGGTGCCGGTCGCCTTCTCTATCGACCAAACAAGAACTGGTCGCCTCCTTCGGGAAGGCAACGTTCTGGTCTAGTTGATGGAGAAGGCGACCGACAAACGACGCCAATCGTTCGCGGTCGATCTTTGATTGGAAAAGATGTCGAAACTCTAATGACCTGCTATCATAGGTTATTAATCTGTTTTTAAGTTTTATTGCACAAAAATAAAATATGTTTATTTAACCATTTTTCATATCTCTTGATATATAATAAAGCCGAATTTAGCCACAAAATTTTCATCCAAAGTGCAATGCATTTTGATAGAAACAAGATTAATGAATGCATTAATTGTGTGGGTATATGTATTTATACATATTTTTTTGTTGAAGTTATTATGTGTATTTATATTTTATAAATTATATTTTATTATTATAGCTCTATCTCTATCTCTCTCTCTCTCTCTCTCTCTCTCTATATATATATATATATATATATATATATATATATATATATATATATATATATATTAAAGCATAATGAAGTATGGAAAAAAGTTTATTGTGTTCAAATTTATTAGTAAAGTTTTATATTTAATATAATTTGTGTGTCATTTAAACCTCAATTATAATTAATTTGACTCCACAAATATAAAGAGGATAAACTATATATAAAATAAATATAGTTTTTACATAAATTATATTTTTAAATGAATAATTAAACTTTTGGTTGAGATTTTCGACAAATATCGTCTGATATTTTATTTACAAGTTTTATTTAAATATACATTAGTTATATAATTAAAGTAGTTATTTCAAATTCAAATTCCTTTTAAAAAAAATCAAATTCAAATAATAATACAAGTAACAATAAACTTTAAAATCAACATAATAATAACATAATTAAACTTTTAAAATATTAAATAAAACATTGTATTTTTTTGAATGTTACTAGCTCTATTACAATGTAGCATCTGTTCATATACTTTATCAACTTACTAAAGCATAAAGAGCTAATAACACCCCCATTAAGACTCGAACTCACAACCTTCCAAATGAAAATCTAACTCGGATACCATTGGACCACATAGTCCTAGTAAATAAAATATTGTATAGTTATACTTACATTTTTAATCAAATTAATTATGAGCTCAAGAACTCGAATACGTTTTTCTGTTTTCACAACCATTACTTTCTTTGCTAATTCAGATAATGTAAAAAATTGAATTGATAAATTTGTTAAATTAATAATAGTTCGTGCATCGCACGGGACAATTACTAATTACATAAATACTATGTTGTTTCAAAAATAAATAAATAAATAAATAAATACTCGTATGTTTCAAAAAATAAATAAATACGGAGTAAATAAATACTCGTATGTTGTTGATATATTTACTTTTGCCCCTATATTTTTCCATATTAACTTAGGGCATTCTTTTTGTTTCCTGAGCTAGGCTTGCTGCTAAACGCCGCCGCTCTCATCCATCCCTCTTGCCGCGTTTTCCTGAATCTTGCGGAGCGTGGTCACGTCGACGGTGAAAGAAAATGGCATCTTCTAGACCGGAGCTGCAAGCGCCGCCGGAGATATTCTACAACGACGAGGAAGCTCGCAAGTACACTTCTTCTTCGCGTATCGTCGAAATTCAGGTTCTGATTCTCATCGCCGTTATTTGTATATGTAATATATGCATGTTTTTCGTTTAATTTATTTTATTTTGTTATCAAAATATTAGGCGAAACTTTCTGAGAGAGCATTGGAGCTTCTTGCTCTGCCGGACGATGGAGTCCCCAGACTGCTTCTCGATATAGGTATGATTTACATAAATGTCTCGATTTTCTGGCTGGTTGTTGTTTTATGATCATTCATGGAATCAATTGCTCATTGAAAGTAGATTGTTATGCTAAGCAAAATAAGAACTTTTAAGTATATTGCACTTTGAGGCATTGTCGTACAACTCTAATTCAAGCTAACTCTTTGGAAGTAGTTTTGTTGATTATCTAAACAAGTGCAATACTTAATTTAGCAATCTTTTACTTTGAGAGCTCTTGGTGGAGTAAACTACTGGTTCCCCTTTAAGACATTTAAGTTTTTTTTTTTTTTTTTTTTTTTTTCAATCCGTTATGTAAAACTGGAACACCTATACCTGTAACTCTCAGGTTCATTTGCATATATCTTACTGGTTCAGTGTTCTCTAAAGCATTTTGTATGCCTTGGCATGAAGTGTTTGCTGGGATATTATAGTGGCCTGCCAAATAAACTCTTTGATTTTGTTTTATAATATGCTTATTCATTGAATTTGAGGTCTTTATTTCCTTTTTTCAAGCTCATTAGAAGATGGTGATTTCTTTTGTCTTTTAAGGCTGTGGGTCAGGTCTAAGTGGGGAGACTATAACTGAGGCTGGACACCAGTGGATTGGTTGGGATATATCTGAATCAATGCTTGGTAAGTAATTTTTGAAAATTGTATGAAATTATAAGAGATTCCAAATTCTTCTGTATTCACTTTTCTTGTATTGTTAAACATTTGGCTTTCTGTTCTGCAGATATTGCAGTGGAGCGTGAAGTCGAGGGTGATTTAATACTTGGTGACATGGGTCAGGTAGGCATCAATGTCCCCTTAACTTGTATAGGCTCGGTAATTAATTCATTGCAATAGATTTTAAATTTTTATTGTTCCTTGTTGTATGTAAAATTTTATTTATCCTAAACAATAACCTGTAAGATTGTTACCTCCATTGCATCACTTGGCTTTATGGTTTTTCAAAACAAAAAAAAAAGGGGTGAAATGTGAAGAGTTGGCAGCCAATTTGCAAATTCTTTATTCTCTATTCGTTCACAGGGCTATCATAACTAGTGACATTTTATTTTAGTATTTTATTGACCTTCGATAGAGTTTTATTCTTATGTGAAATATTTCATTGCCTGTTATAGGGTTTAGGACTTCGACCTGGAGTTGTTGATGGGGCAATTGGCATTTCATCTATACAGGTTTGTTCATTTTTTAATACACTGAATTATCTTTCGTTGATAGTTAATTCAATCTCATATATTTTAGAGGGATTCCAACATTTTCTTCTTTATCTTTTGTTAATAAATCAAGGTAAGTTTATGAAAGGCACCTTGAAGGTTCTACTGAAAACATTTTGATACCTTGGAGTGACCTCTGTATATTTACATATTTTTCATTTTTTGGCACTCAAAATAGTTTGACAAATACTCTGTATATAAATATATTTCAGTATAAGAAATTAATATATCCTATTAGTGCTTGAATAAACCATATAAGCTGCAATTTGTATGACAACTGAATAACTTTTGATCAAGACAGTATATTATTTGTTCCAATGCTCACTTTGATATATAATTGGCCAAACAGTGGTTGTGCAACGCTGACAAATCATCTCATGAACCCCGGATAAGATTGAAGTAAGTCTTGTTTTGTGTCTTATGCTGGCCTTCACACGAAACATGAATCTATGGTACTTTGAACAAGTTTGAGATTTTGTCACAATTACCTTGTAGGGCTTTCTTTGGGACATTGTATAGAAGTTTGGCGAGGGGAGCAAGAGCAGTATTTCAAGTGTATCCTGAAAATCTTGCTCAACGAGAGTTGATTCTGGGTTTTGCTATGCGAGCTGGATTTGCAGGCGGTATAGTTATCGACTTCCCACACAGGTAAATAAGAGGCTCTTTCATGAAAAATTTGATTCCTATTAAGGAAACTATTTATTCTTTTAGATAAATCCTCGGGGAGTTGATCGTTATTACTATTAAACAAGTGTAGAGATAGCAAGTTGATATCTGACATGAATTGATTTTATTTTATTTTTTTCCAGTACGAAAAAGAGGAAAGAGTACTTGGTGCTCACTTGTGGTCCACCGTCTCTCAGCAGTGCCACTCCCAAAGGAAAGGGCGAGGACGGGGAGTGTTATTCTAGTGATGATGATAGTAGCGAAGATGAAGAAAACCAAACTGTAAGTCCATTCTAAATCTCTTCTCAATTTAAAGATCTGTAAAAGCTGCAAATCATTCTATATCTTGCATAGTCTGAAGTCTCGACATTTTCTTTAATATTACCTGCCTCGAGCTGTTTTCCTCTCTTATTATTCCTGTATAACAATGCTTTTCACAATCAATGCCTTGCAGGTTTGTGTATCAGACCGGCATAGACCGAGGAAAAAGCAGAAGGTAAACAAGAAAGGCAAAGGAAGAGCGTGGGTTATGAAGAAGAAAGACCAGATGAGGAAGAAAGGGAAAGAAGTTCCCAACGACACCAAGTACACAGCACGAAAACGAAAGGATCGGTTTTGACCCCCTTTCCAAAGCTCAAGGAGAGTACGCTTTTTTCATTCTTGTGCTATATCTATGCCTTTTATGCCAAGTTTGCTGTGTGGCTAAGCTATACATGAATTTGTCGCGAGTAGGTTACAATTTTGAGTTATAGGATGAAATTTTGTGACAGTCAGTTGATCATCATCTTTATTTCAAGTACCTAGCATTCTTGATTCAAGAAGTAGCTAAGAAGCTTTATATATTTTTCTCCTTTTTTATCCTTCTGCCATCATATCATATCACAAAGGATGAAACTCTTCACTGTCATATTGTTCCTCTGCTCTCTTGTTGGTCCATGCAACCATGCAATAGGGCTGCACTTCCTTAGGCCTCACCGGGTGGTGGTCCGGTTGACGAACCGCCTCGGGTCCGGCAGAGCGCTGTCCGTGCACTGCCGGTCCAAGGACGACGACCTTGGGTACTCAACCTTGAACGACAACGCCGAGATCACCTGGAGCTTTCGTACCAACATCTGGGGAACTACGTTGTTCCATTGCGACGTCGAATGGAACGACGACGAATGGGGCGGTGGCGCATATGCCAAGAGCTGTTACTGGTTCGACGCGTATGACTACGACCGGGATCACCGGCGGTGCCGGGTGAAGTGCCGGTGGATGATCACCAGTGAAGGCACGTTGGCTGGGTTTAATGAGGATTCTGGGTACTGGGAGCCTTTTCGTTTGAGAAACAATCATTATTCAATGGACCAGGGTTCACATATTTGTGTGAACCAAAAATAAAATTATATTTTTAATATATTAAAAGTACATTATTTAAAAGTATATAATTTTTTATATATTATAAAATAATGTATATTTAGTACAAAAATAATGTACTTCTAATGTACTAAAAATGTATATTACATTTATGGTCTATACAATTATGTGGATTATGGTCCACACCATATGAATATTATATCAACAATTCAACAAAATAGTAAAAAATATGAATATTTAGTTGAAGCTATCGTTCGCTATGTCTATATTTCGTTAATAAAATTATGAATATAATTAAAAAAAGTAAAAAATAATAATAATTAAAAGTGAAAGAAAGATAATAGTATTACCCTTTCAAAAAAAAGAAGAAGATAATATTATTACTAAATTCTAAATTCTTCATGATTTTTGCTATCCGTACCATCTTCTCCATATTCGAATATTTCTATTATCATTTTCAGAATTTATTTATTTATTTAAAATTTTGGCTATCCGTACCATCTTCATCATATCCTCTTCTCCATATTCGAATATTTCTTCTCTATCATTTTCAGCATCTGAATTTTCGAATCCAAAACAATCTCTATTTATCCAAATCTTCTTCAGTAGACAGTATCTGCCTCAATCACCGTTGATTTTTTCTTGTAATTTTTTTTTAAAAATAAAAGCAAAAATGCCAAGAACCTTATAACCTAATGACATAAACATGAGATTTTATATGAGAAATTTGAGTTAATATAACAATCACTGATTCGCTAACCGCATTTTAACCTTAAGCGTTAATTCTATGTCGTATACTTTTTGATTGAGTTTACAGTTGTAGTAGTTTTTGCGTGTTTTTACTATTGCATTCAAATCCATCTTCTTATCTTCATGGTTGAATAGAATTGACGATCATTTTGTATCATATATAGAGGATATGCCATGGAAGGTTACGTTTTTAGTAAAAGATTAAATCTGGAAAAAAAAAATCACCAAAATTAAAGTGTAATTGAGTAGTTATTAACTTTTAAGAGATCTCAAATTCGAGTATGTCACAGTTATCTCTGATAGGAATATGAAATATTTTTAACTTAACTTATAATATACTTCGTACTTTTTATGTGATTATGAGAAAAATTCGTTATAACAGTAATTATTATAAATATATGGGAGGAAAAAAAAAGTAAAAAACCCCATAGCAGCCAAGGAGGGACAGTCATCAAACCTTGATTCCACCAAGAATTTAACTCAGCACATCAACCATGGATCATGATGTTCCCAAAAACAACACCACACAGGATCAAGACATGACCCATAATATCCAAAACCCCATTGGTTGTTTTTAACACCCCCTCCCCAACCAAAAAAATAAAAATAAAAAATTGTATGGGCACCTCAGTCAGTTTCTCCTGAGTGATAAATTGTGAATAAGAGTATACATTACTAAACCCGAACAGTCGTATTATGTAAGTTACACCCAATATATTGGACTCCTAGTTGACTTTTGAGTAATAGTAATTTATCTTTCACTGTCTTATCAGGCCCTCGAGCAAGAAAATTTCAATTTTGTGGGGAAGAGAGAGAGAGCTAGAGACATAAAGTTGAGCATGCATTCCCATTGTAATGCTGAGACAAGAAGTACATCATCCTTCACCTAGCTATAGTCAAGCTGCCTCATAATGCATGGGATGTGGTCTGCCTACCTACTTACATAATCATCACTTTCAAAATCATAAAATCAAGAAAATTTCTTATCATCAAGATCATCATCATCATGTGCATATTTGACCTCAATATAAGATTTCATTTTCTTCTTCCCTGAAATCATTCTCTCCCTGGGGGTTTATTTGCCTACCCAGACTCTTTTATCAAGAGGAAAAACTACCGATCACCACAGGGAGGAAAATACATACATATATATACTTTTATATATATTGGATTGGATTGGAAATTAACTAATAATATTAGTGTTGGATTAATGGGATTGTTGAATTGAGTGTTGTTTAGGATGTTGCAATGCAGTAAGAATCCCAGAAGAGAAGAGACATCCTAGGTTCTTTGCAGCCCCTGTTCTTCATGGGAAGAATGAGTTTGTTGTTGTTTGAGTGGTGTCTTCCTGTGATCAATACCAAGCTGTGATCTTTCCCTTCACAGGCTGATGTTTTTGGGCATTTTGTGACAACTTTGTTGCGGTATTGTTGATCTGTGATGCTGGGAATGTGGACCAAGGTGGCTATGGTGGTTGGCTTCTTTTTCCAGAAGAAATCGTAGGGGTTGAAGGAGGCGGCGGTGGGCGCCGCCGCCGCCGCCGCCTGGAATAGTTGGAGTGGTGTTGTTTGATCATCTTCAATCTCCTCTACGAATGCTGGCCTGTTGAGCTTGTTTTTGTTGTTGTTTAGAGTTATTAAGCTGTTGACATTTATGAGTAATTTTGAGCTTTTTCCGATCATGATTTCCATTTCATTTTCCGTTTCCTCTTCTTCTTCATCGTAGCCATCAATGGTGAGATTGTTATCTTCACTGTCTGGCATTTCGTCGAGCACCTTGTCTGCATCCCAGCCCTCTGTTTCTTCCTGGGGCGGATTATTTGCAAAGGTGAGGATTAGCCGCCCGTCTTGTCGCTCAGCGCGGAAGCAGTTTTGAGCCGGGACGGAAACCGCTTCGAGGATCAGCCGGCCGTGGTGGCGGCGGGAGTGCATGCGGACGGCAGGCTTATCGTCGCCTCTTACGAGAGAGGGAAGCGGCGGAGGGAAGGATCGCGGCGGCGATTTCTTGCTGTAACTGTGCTTCACAGCTGGGAATTCTTCCGGAAATGGTGGGAAAATAAGCTCGTGCTCTGGCGGGGATTGGTGGTCGTCTTTTTCTTCGTCGGCGGAGTCGCCGGACTCGGAAGAAGGGTATGAGGAGAAGCAGTCGGAGCCGGTCTCAGAGCCGAGACTCTCCGTGCAAATTTCGAGGCTTTTTCCGGTGAGAGAATTGGCCGATTTTTTAACGAGAGGGTGGACATACGAAGGAGGGAGCTGAGACGACGAGTCCACTGTTCTATGGGACTGTAGAATCGAGCTCCAAACATCCAATGATCTCCTTTTAATTTCATCTTCTTCATCCTCCTCCTCCTCCTCCTCCTCCTCCGGCGCCGCCGCGAGCTCGTCGGAAGAAGCGGTCTTCTTCATGGCCGGAGGAGAAGCAAACCCATTCTGGGAAAGCCATTTCTTGGATGACATATCAGCCGAGAGAGTTCTTCTAATGGAACCCGCCGCTTTACTCCTCTCAGAATCCGATCCAAGAATGGCGATTATCCCTTGCTTCCCGCCACCCCCGACGCTCTTCTTCGTCGGCGGGAGCGGCGGCGGCGTCGTTGGTGGCGCTGCCACCTCCTCCTCCACCACCTTCAAGCTCTTGATCACACTAGTATTAGAAGAAGACATATTCATCAAAGCTAGCAAGAAATTAAATAAGAGTTATATATACCTCAAGCAAACAAGAGCATCCAAATTGGAATGGATGCAGGTTGGTTGCAAGAGAGTAAGATTTGCAGATTATAAGAATGTGTTTTTGAGGTTTTGTGTTTTAATATGTTGTTGTTGCTGTGGTTTGTGTTGGTTTGATGGCAATTGTAAGAGAGGAGTGTGGGGGTATTTGTAGTCCTCTTGGAGCCTTAGGAACATGTCCATTGGACCCCACCTCAATTTACTTTAATTTATTGCAAAGAGAATATAGATAAAGTTTTACTACATGTCGGTCCAGAGTGCACCTTTCAGTAGCAATTGGTCGACTATAATCTAAATATATCGCAATCTTACTTGGTAAACGTCTTAATCATCTCCGTTGTCAATTTCTGATCACCTTTAGGGATGAGCTCGTGAGTTCCAAACCACATTTGAGGTCAGGAAAGCCGTTAGATTGGTCGTAAGGCTTAATTGTTGGTCGGCGAGTTATTCCCGAACCAAATCAGTCATGCATGTTTAGTTTAATGAATCGATAATTTTAAAGTAAGTCTAGCCCGATTGTTT